>NC_080671.1:237973146-238038146 GCF_030247195.1 Topomyia yanbarensis | reverse complement strand
CATACACACACACATACACACACACATACATACACACATACACACACACATACAGACTTTTTCCGATCTCGACGAACTGAGTCGAATGGGATATGACACTCGGCCCTCCGGGCCGGGATTAGGTTGACATTTTTCAGAGTGATTGCATAACCTTTCTATATGAGAAAGGCAAAAATGTGCAAAATCCAAAAAAGTGAATCTTCGTCAATTTTTTTTCGTGTTTGCATCAAATCTCGACGTTTTATGCACCTTGAATACATTTAGCATCAAAAATAAAAATTCTATTTTTAATTTTTCCTATAGTTTTTATGAGAAATTTCTGTGTGGCCGCACTCTGAAACCCGTAATTCCGGAACCAGAATTCCGATCGATCCAAAATTCAATAGCAGCCGATGGGAAGGTTGCACCTTTCATTTGAGACTAAGTTTGGGCAAATCGGTCCAGCCATCTCTGAGAAAAATGAGTGACATTATTTGACACATACGCACATACATACACACACACATACACACACACATACATACACACATACAGACTTTTTCCGATCTCGACGAACTGAGTCGAATGGGATATGACACTCGGCCCTCCGGGCCGGGATTAGGTTGACGTTTTTCAGAGTGATTGCATAACCTTTCTATATGAGAAAGGCAAAAATGTGCAAAATCCAAAAAAGTGAATCTTCGTCAATTTTTTTTCGTGTTTGCATCAAATCTCGACGTTTTATGCACCTTGAATACATTTAGCATCAAAAATAAAAATTCTATTTTTAATTTTTCCTACAGTTTTTATGAGAAATTTCTGTGTGGCCGCACTCTGAAACCCGTAATTCCGGAACCAGAATTCCGATCGATCCAAAATTCAATAGCAGCCGATGGGAAGGTTGCACCTTTCATTTGAGACTAAGTTTGGGCAAATCGGTCCAGCCATCTCTGAGAAAAATGAGTGACATTATTTGACACATACGCACATACATACACACACACACATACACACACATACACACACACATACATACACACATACACACACATACAGACTTTTTCCGATCTCGACGAACTGAGTCGAATGGGATATGACACTCGGCCCTCCGGGCCGGGATTAGGTTGACGTTTTTCAGAGTGATTGCATAACCTTTCTATATGAGAAAGGCAAAAACACATACATACACACACAGACATTTGCCGAACTCGACGAACTGAATCGAATGGTATATGTCACTCGGCCCTCCGTTAAAAAGTCGGTTTTCAGAGCGATTGCAATACCTTTCTATTGAGAAAGGCAAAAAGGTGCGAAATCGGCAAAAAATTTCGTGATAACATAAAATCTCGACGTTTCATGCATTTTATCGATGTTTAGCATCAAAAATACGAATTCGATTTCTGAAATACCATGGGGTCCCTCCCTTGAAAAAAAAAATTTGAGCTCCAGCTTATATGGGAATTTCATATGCGATAGGATGGTTTAGTCTATATTTTCGGACCCATATAAGCAATCCGTACGAAATTTTATAGACATCTGTGGGGATATTATAGCTATCATTTGGGACTAAGTTTGTGAAAATCGGCCTAACCATTTCCGGGAAACTGATGTGAGTTCGTCAATTTTGAAAGATGGCCGCTTTTCCCGGGCACTTCCGGAACCGTCTATGGTGGTCAATGTGGTCAACGAAAGTTTGGTTGGCCGTCAGTGACCTAGAACAGCAAATTTAAGTTGTTTGAGAGACATTTTAGCGAAATTTTTACCTTTTTTGCTTTCATCGGAGTATCGGTTTGAATCACAATTTGCTATGTGATCGCACGCCACAACCTGTAACTCCGGAACCGGAAGTCAGATCGGGATGAAATTTTTATAGCCATTTACGGGGACACAATACCTTTCATTAGAAACCAATTTTAGTTGAATCGGTCTAGCCATCTCCGAGAAACCGATGTCACTGTTATTCTGAATTTAGATACTTCCGCCGGGGCTTCCGGAACCGATGATGGTGGCCAATGTGGCCAAATAGACTATGAATGGCTGTTAGTGACCTAATACTACAAATCGAAGCAGTTGTGGTCAATTTTGGAAAAAAATTCACCTTTATGCATTCACTGTAGAATTTATTAAAATCGACATTTTCTGCGTGATCGTGCTCACCACCCTGTAATTCCGGAACCGGAAGTCGGACCCATCAGAAATTCAATAGCAGCCTATGGGAACGTTTTACCTTTCATTTGAGACTAAGTCTGTCAAAATCGGTTCAGCCATCTCTGAGAAAAATGAGTGACATTTTTGGTCACATATACACACAGACACACACACACACATACATACATAGACACATACATACACACGTATGCGTATAAGTGGACTGCCTCATGCCAAGACGGGAGGGTCGTAGCGTAGTATGTTGGGACTTAGTTATCGATGCCTCATGGCGTGGCAGAGGAGTGAAAAGGTGAGCATCCAAGTCAGTCTCACACAGCATGTTAAGGGTGAGCACAAAAGTCAGCCTCACATGGTATGGTAGAGGCTAGCACAAAAGTAAGCCTAGCAAGGAATGAAAAAGGTGAGCACACAAGTCAGCCTCGCATGGTATGTCAGAAGTGGGGCCTAAGATAAATGTCCCACATGGGATGCCAGGGGGAGTGACAGAGGTACAATAGAGTGGTACGATCGAGTGTGAATCAGGTGATAGGGTGAGCACCCAAGTCAGCCTCACATTGCATGGGTGAGGCGAGCATAAAAGTAAGCCTAGCAAGGAATGAGTAAGGTGAGCACACAAGTCAGCCTCGCAAGGAACGAAAAAGGTGAGCACAAAAGTCAGCCTCATGTGGAGTGTTTGAGAGTGAATCAAGGTGTGATAGAGAGAGCACCCAAGTAAGCCTCATACAGGACGTATGAACGCGTGAGTGAGAGTGAATGAGTACATTAAGTACAGCCATCCCCCCAGAAGTAATACCGAGAGGTAGTTCCTGGGAAGAACGATGGCGGAGCCCAATGGAGTTTAGTCGGTATTAATGGCAGCGTCACCATTCGAGCCCGACACGCCCCCAGTGCAGCCCGTGCGGTAGCTTGGACCCTACCAATAGCACGTGTACTGGGCTAGGTCGTAAAGGTCTTCTCCATTGTAAAAAAAACACATGCATACACACACAGACATTTGCCGAACTCGACGAACTGAATCGAATGGTATCTGTCACTCGGCCCTCCGTTAAAAAGTCGGTTTTCAGAGCAATTGCAATACCTTTCTATTGAGAAAGGCAAAAAGGTGCGAAATCGGCAAAAAAATTTCGTGATAACATAAAATCTCGACGTTTCATGCATTTTAACGATGTTTGGCATCAAAAATACGAATCCGATTTCTGAAATATCATGGGGTCCCTCCCTTGAAAAAAAAAATTGAGCTCCGGCTTATATGGGAATTTCATATGTGACCGGACGGTTTAGTCTATATTTTCGGACCCATTGAAGCAATCCGTACGAAATTTTATAGACATCTGTGGGGATATTATAGCTATCATTTGGGACTAAGTTTGTGAAAATCGGTCTAACCATTTCTGGGAAACTGATGTGAGTTCGTCAATTTTGAAAGATGGCCGCTTTTCCCGGGCACTTCCGGAACCGTCTATGGTGGTCAATGTGGTCAACGAAAGTTTGGTTGGCCGTCAGTGACCTAGAACAGCAAATTTAAGTTGTTTGAGAGACATTTTAGCGAAATTTTTACCTTTTTTGCTTTCATCGGAGTATCGGTTTGAATCACAATTTGCTATGTGATCGCACGCCACAACCTGTAACTCCGGAACCGGAAGTCAGATCGGGATGAAATTTAATAGCCATTTACGGGGACACAATACCTTTCATTTGAAACCAATTTTAGTTGAATCGGTCTAGCCATCTCCGAGAAACCGATGTCACTGTTATTCTGAATTTAGATACTTCCGCCGGGGCTTCCGGAACCGATGATGGTGGTCAATGTGGCCAAATAGACTATAAATGGCTGTTAGTGACCTAATACTACAAATCGAAGCAGTTGTGGTCATATTTTGGAAAAAATTTCACCTTTATGCATTCACTGCAGAATTTATTAAAATCGACATTTTCTGCGTGTTCGTACTCATCACCCTGTAATTCCGGAACCGGAATTCAACAGCAGCCTATGGGAACGTTTTACCTTTCATTTGAGACTAAGTTTGTCAAAATCGGTTCAGCCATCTCTGAGAAAAATGAGTGACATTTTTAGTCGCATACACACACAGACGCACATACACACATGCATACATAGACACATACATACACACACATAGACACATACATACACACGTATGCGTATAAGTGGACTGCCTCATGCCAAGACGGGATGGTCGTAGCGGAGTATGTTGGGACTTAGCTATCGATGTCTCATGGCGTGGCAGAGGTAGGGCATAACCCCAATTCCAAGGCGTGAAGCGACCCGTGCCGAGGGATGAGTGATCGAGGGGGTGAAAAAGATGCTCGATCGTTAACGGAGTCTGTGGGGTACCTGGGCAACCCCCACAGTAAGCGTCCCTTACCACGCTAATGCGGAGCTCTGGCGTGGCGGACATATATTTCTCGCGCTACTCGTGGGACTATACATGGAGGCAAATAAAAATAAAAATAAACAGACGGAGGTGCCAAACCCCTTCGCAAGAGGTGGTTTGGCGAGGTCTCCCCCCCGTGGGGAGAGTAGTGGAACGATGAGTGCTGCACTCGAAAGCACCAGTGACCCCCCAGCAGCGGTAGGCAATACCCCTACCAATGCATCGGAGGGGCCAATAGCTGCGATGCGCAAAGTAGCGAAGCAACTCGATGCTATAATCGACTTCGCTAGCGCAAAGCAGAACATAGCCAAGGAGTTGAAGTTGAGCCTTCTGGAGCTCCGGAAAGCTGTTCGTGTCGCAAGACAGGAACAGCAGGCATATGTTGAGAGGGTGGAATGTCGGGAGAGGCCCGACAGAGAAACCCAGACAGTGGCCTCCAATAGGGAGGAAAGAGAGAAGGTCAATAGAGGTTCACAGACAGTGGCCTTTACCTTCTACGGAGCAGCCACGTCGATCGGAGCGGCGACCGAGTTCCCCTCGAAGGGAAAAGGAAAGGGCAATCGCAAGACGGCATCGAATGCGAAGCGCCCTAGGAAGTCGCCAGGAGAGGGTGCCAAAACCGACACCACTCGGCGTGCAACCGTCAAGGTCAAACGCCGCCTGGGTGAGGTAAGCGAGGGCGAGAGTGACCTCGCTGTGGAGAGCGATGGTACCAGCAACCCGGCACGACCGGGGCAGGGGGGCTCAAACCCCTGGACGCTGGTTACCAAGAAAAAGCCGGCACCGAAACCGGAGGTACCGCGGCCTGCGAGGAAGGCCAAGGACAGAGGCGAAGCCTTGTGGTTAAAAACCGACAAGGACAAATACGCCGATGTCCTTAAATCGATGAAGGCGGCCGAAAGTCTCTCGGCCCTTGGGCAGGATGTGCGTAGCGTAAGACGCACCAATACGGGAGAGATGCTCCTGGTGCTGAAGCGAGGCGCACAATCAAGTGCAGTATATAAGGTCTTGGCCCAAGAGGTCCTGGGTGAGGGCGCCCAAATCAGGTCGCTAGGTGCGGAAACAACTCTCCAGTGCAAGCACTTGGACGAGTTCACGACCGCAGAAGACGTCGTCGCAGCCGTCAAGGAGCAATGCGGCGTCACAATCGAGCGGGCCTCTGTGCGATTGAGGGACGGACCCTCTGGCACCCAAGTAGCCTACCTCAGGCTACTGAGGGCGGATGCCAAAAAGGTAACCGAGAAAGGGAAGCTGAAGATCGGCTGGTCGGTATGCCCTATTAGTATACCCCAGCCGCCTTCAGTGGACAGGTGCTATCGGTGCCTAGAATCCGGCCATAAAGCTTACGAATGCAAAGGCATAGACAGGAGCAAGCTATGTCGTCGATGCGGCGAGGAGGGGCATAAAGAGCGGGGGTGCACTAAGGCATATAAGTGCCTTATCTGCACCTCTAAGAAGCAAGCCCATAAACATGCTATGGGCGGACCTTCGTGTCCCTTCGGCGAGTTAAATAAGAAGAAGCCGTGAGAGTCACACAGCTAAATCTTAACCATTGTGCAGCAGCCCAACAGCTGCTGTGGCAGTCGGTCTCGGAGTCGAGGACAGATGTCGCCCTCTTATCAGACCCGTACAGCATCCCTGCCGGCAACGGCAATTGGGTGTCGGACGGGTCTGGAATGGTGGCAATCTGTACAACGGGAAGATTCCCGGTTCAAGAGGTAATACACCCCTCCGCCGAGGGTGTGGCGATTGCCAAGATCAATGGTGTGTTCTATTGCAGCTGCTACGCCCCACCAAGGTGGCCAATAGAACAGTTCTACCAGATGATCGACAGGCTCTCGTCGGACCTCGTGGGCCGGAAACCGGTAGTAATAGCGGGAGACTTCAACGCTTGGGCAGTGGAGTGGGGCAGCCGCTGTACAAATAGCAGGGGTCAAGCGCTAATGGAAGCGTTTGCGAAACTCGATACTGTGCTAGCTAATAATGGCTCCGCTAGTACATTCCGTAGAAACGGAGTGGAGGCGTGGATTGATTTGACCTTTGCCAGCCCGAGTCTGGCTCCAGGCATGGAATGGAGGGCAATGTTGCTTCAGAATCTTCATCGCGACGAAGCACGGTGAATATGAATCACCTGCATTCGTCCAACATCGTTCTTCGCTGTTATATTCAACTTGCTGTTGATATTCATCCACGAATGAATCCGACTGCCAATCCGTGTTTACCCGAATGCCTTATCCATACGCTCTTGCCTTGCTACTCATCGAACGACCGAATGAACTGCACGAGGAAGCTATGAAGCGAATGACGAATAAACGAATCAGCAAACCATTCCTCACCATAGCGATGATCGCTTACAACTATTGGCGAAGATGACTTCAATTTTATCTTCGCAGAATGATGGCTCGCGAAGAAATATATTTTTATTCTGATGCGTTGTACTTTTCGGAACAAGCCAATGCGCTACTGGTTCTTCAGTACAAAACTATGGGTTAAATTAACAGCCGAATCAAGGCAATATTTGTTAAATATAGTACAATCTTAATAGAAGCCTTGTGTGTCAAGTATTCAAAGGAGATTGAACCCATGTTTGGTGATAAAACTCGGCATAAGCAAAACAAAATTCTTTTGGATGAAGTTTTGATTTTAATCTGCTCATGGTGTTATATCACAATAATTTAACCTATTGCGCATGTTTTGCTAGTATCACGACGAATTCGCTTAATCAGCACGGTTGTTTAAAAATAAATTAGCTGTAGAATGAACAGTGTGTTGTGGGTGTAATATGGACAATACAAATATTACTTCTTGTTCCCCCATCGGGAAAGACTTGGCATAAAAAACGTGCTGTAATTATTTTACTCCATATTGTCGAGATCCTTAGATACCAACAAAAAATATAAAATTGTTGAATTTCGATTTTTTAATGCATTCCCTTCCAGGGATTAGCTATAATGATTACATTGCATGTGCACATCTCACGAATTCAACCATGACTGCTAACTTTGTTAACTAGTGCTATAAAGTTAGATTGATGTTTAAGGTGAGATTTTTTGTGACGTGGTTAACATTAACAGTAGGTACCACAGTTTGATAAAAAATACATCATTTAACGCAAATTTATTAATTAGGGGTCATACACTAATTACGTAAGGACATATGGGGGGAGTGGGTGTTTCAAAATATCTTACCAATTCTCACCTGGGGGAGGGAAGGTTTGTCCTTTCTTAAGTAATATCATAAAACATGCATGAAAAATGAAATCGATAAGAAAAATATTCTTCTCATAAGAAAAGAAACTATTTCTTATTTGTGCCATGAACATTTTATATATCAAACAAAATGAGCACATACTGTACATCATGGTCATGGAAACGCAGACCTCAAATTGAAGTATTTTGCAGCGACAAAATATGATTGTTAAATTAGTTATGGAATTTATTGTTGCCAACGTAAGGGGCGGCTTAATTGTCGATGGTTTTGGAGCAGTTACAGAAATTTCTTGACTCTTGGTGGTACATTGTTCTGATCGGGAACTGGAGTCACAATCTGCTTTACGAGTTAAGAAGTGTTGAGACCATTCGTGTTGTTAGACCAACATCCTTCTTTTCAAACTTTCGCTTCAAACCCGCAAGGTATATGAAAAATTTTCTGTCATGTGATTGTCAAAGAACTTGTTGGCTGTATAGTTCCAGAGTGTGAACTGTATTTTACTTCAAGAAAATTCGAAGATAGCTATGTCGAAACTATGCGTACGATAAGCGTTATAGTTGAAACTCCGAACAAATTCACACCAGAAGAGGTTATAAATTCTTTTGAGTTCTACATCACAAAAAATAGATTCAAAGGAAGTGGAATATAGCGAAGCAAATTATGTGGAACAAATCGGAGTTTCTAAATATCTCTTAAAATTTATTCTGAAATTTCTACTGGGCGAGATTAGGATGCAAATGAAATTTCTACAGATGATTATACACACACTTAGAAAAAATCGTATAAATTTACGTCTCCTGATCCTGACATATACGAGCATCAAAAATGACTTAGTTTTACGTTTGATTTTAATTTTACATGACATTGAATTTCGTAAATCATGTAATTTTACTCCACATATGGCGTTTGTTCTGTATGACAGTAAGTGTAATTTTATGTCATTGCGCATGGAAAATATGTTTCATGTAAAATTAAATGGAACACGGTGATGTTTAATATTTAGTCATTTCATGAATTACGGTTTGTTAAATTGTGTCACGTTTGCAATTACGTCAATGATAAAATTTATAATTTTTTGGTGTGTAGTTAAATTTTGTCCTGAGTTCTCTTTTAATAATTCAATAAGTATCGTGTTCGCTATCGAATAATTTAATGAATTAACAATATGATTTAAAATTACACAAAGTAAGATAAAATCTTATGTAGGGGGAGAGGGAGTTCACCAAAATCATACGAACTCTCATCTGGGGGGAGGGCGAGGTTGAATAGTTCTAAAAAAACCTTACGTAATTAGTGTACGGCGGCCCCGAGCAAAATATTTTCTATGATGAAAGTATTTTCCATTTCAAACATTTATAATTACCTTAAGGGATCGAAACAAGCATAAAAATATTTTAAAAAAATTAAAAACCAAAGAGAATACGTTATAGCCAAATGTAGAATCTTACACTTAGTCAAGTCTCCCCATGTTCCCCTACTCTATCGTCAGAGCAATTAAATTTTCGTACATTTTCGAAATATGCTAGAAGTACCAAGTTCCAATCAATTTTACATTTAAATTTCGCCCACTTAAAATAAACAACTTGATCAAATTTAGTAACGCAAGCTTCAAGATAATCAACACATTTCTGATCAAAATAAGTCGTTTAAAAAAAGCATATCGCGGAACGCATTTTCACGCTAGACATTTTGAATTTATTTATGAAACTGTTATGAACACTTTTTCATTAAAAATATTTCTGTTTAATATTCCAGTAGCACTGATTATGGCAAGCAAAGCTTATTTCCGTTCAACTTCATAGTATGTCATGACTTGTAGAACACTTGAGCGATATTGGAAAATATTGATATTTTTAACGTCCATTTCTCATATTCTCCACAAAAGAAATTTTGAAGTTTTCGAAGAAAAATTTTGCCTTTAAAAATCTGGCCTAGAGGATTGATATGTCTTGACATATTGATTCCCTAGACTCTAGTTTGTTCCGTGAAAAAAATATGAACACTTTTTATATAGGATTTTGAATGAATATTGCAACATATAAAAAAATTGCTTTGGCATTTTCAGGCCATTTAAAAAGTCGTATATTCTTTATGGAAAAAAACAGGTTTCAATTTCAGGCACTTTATTCGAAGATGACGAAGTTCTTATAACTTTCAAATGAAAATAGTTTAGTGGTTGGTGTCCTTAAACATCTCATGCGCTCTAAAATATTTTTAATATGTCCAGAGATTACATTTATGTTAAATAATAATTACTAAATTTATCTAAAAACGGTTTTAAAGTGTCACAGCACTGTAGAATAAAAAAAAGTCGATTTTCAATTTATTAGTCAAAAATGGCTTTAGAATGTTAAAAATCATGTCCCAAAACATGGAAGACGCAAACAATACATAAATATTCAGATTTTCCATTCTACCGCAATGCCTCTTATGTATATCTCGTGTGTACTGACAACTTTAACCGTGTTTTTCTCGAAGCCGCAAATGTAACTCGAACAAATGATTTTTGAACGCTTGGAAATTTTCACAGTATATTCAAAATTGATTTCTCCAGCGACGTACGTAGGATTTTTTTTATTGCTTAGCTTTTTTAATTAATTTTGTGTCCATTTTCATGACATATTTGGCGTGCTCTACAGTGGTGTAGCCCCTTAATAGAATATATCCAAATTTTATTTCTTGATGTCATGTCAAGTAAGATATACATATTCAGCATTTTTTCTGTAATGCTTTGTTGTACAACTTTATTGAAAACATGCTAAATTTTGCTGAAATTAAAACCATATTAGCTGCTATTTAAGCTAAAGAATAGTCTTTCATGGTACAAAAACTTATGTTTACCAGCAACAATTGAAGTTTTATAGCACGCTACAAGTGCAATTTAAATGTTATGAGTGGCTATAAAAGTACGATAAAACCTCAATTGATACTAGGGTATAAGACTAACCAGTTCAGTTTTGGCAAAAAGTTTAATATTTGCTAAGTTTGGTTGAAATCGAAATGCATGGATTTGTCAAAAACTTGTGGCTTGATAATACTTCTATAGATATAGAAATTATATTATATAAGAGTATTTCGTCTTACGGTTGCTATTTGTGCCAAATGGTCCTAAGAAAATCATTAAACGTAGATTCAAGGAAACTATCACCCAGTGTTGATTTCATAATTAGAAAAAAAGTTATTTGAAGTACCAATAGTCTACTATGTAGATTCATAATTGTGTTGATTCGGTTTTCGCCCGTGAGACATCCGCAGACTTACATATGTAATTGATTTGTTTTGCTTTGCTTACGCAGCTTCCCGTTTCAAATCTGATAAAAAAACATCAGCAAATAATCATTATGTAATACTAATTGTTGTTTATAGCAAAAGTCATCCTATTCCGAACATAACAAGCATTTCTGCACCACTTCAGTCATGAAGCTCTGACCCTTCCACCAATGAACAAGAAATTTGTTTTTCTTGGTCGCAATGCAGGAGGAATGAAGAACGAAGAATCCTTAGCGAAGAATGGCTAGTGGCGATTATCACCTAAGCCATTCGTGTGCCGATCCGAACGATGCGTGAAGATGAACATTGCATGAATGGCTAAATTCAACAAACAACGATGCGAACAAGCAGCGAACAGCAGTCATCAGATTCGCATTTTTTGTTTGTTTGTATTATTCATTTTCGATGATTCTGTGCTTTCGTGTGACGAACGGCGCAGCGTTATTCGAGGCATGGGTGAATGACACGACGAATATCGCATCGATGATGAACGAATGAACTAGTTCGGCGAAGAATATTTGCAACATTGATGGAGGGTAGACGAAGGCTACACCCATAGTGATCATTTAGCAATCCGCTTTAAGATCAACTATGGTGTGCAGCATCCGAGGGCGGGAGATCCCTGTCAGGTACGCGGGTGGAAGTCCAATCACTTCGACAGCGAAGCTTTCACCGCGGCCCTGGGACTGGAGGCCAACACCGACAGTCTAAGCGGGGATGCGCTGGTAGCTGTTCTATCACGCGCGTGCGACGCCACTATGCCGAGAAAAACACTGCCAAGAAACGGTAGATGCCCGGTATACTGGTGGAGTGCCGAGATTGCAGCTCTACGGTCAGCCTGTCTCAGAGCTAGACGTAGGATGCAAAGAGCTCGCACCGAGGATGCAAGAGAGAACCGCCGTGAAGTGTTTCGAGCTGCGAAATTAGCCCTTAACAAGGCTATTAAAAGCAGCAAGAGAGCGTGTTTCGACAACCTGTGTGAGAGTGCCAACGCGAATCCGTGGGGTGACGCCTACCGGATTGTGATGGCCAAGACCAAAGGGGGCTCCTCACCCCCAGAACGGTCTTCGGACCGGTTGGCAACGATTATCGAAGTACTCTTCCCGTCTCGAGCCACAAGCCCCTGGCCACCTGCACTATGAGACAGCGCGGGCACGGCCGAAATGGTGGCTCCAGTGACGAATGAAGAACTACTCGCAGTGGCTAAATCCCTAGCAATGAACAAAGCTCCAGGGCCGGATGGAGTTCCGAACAACGCTCTCAAGGCAGCGATCATAGCGAACCCGAACATGTTCAGGCTAGCTATGCAGAGATGCCTTGACGAGTGCCGTTTCCCCGATAGATGGAAAAGGCAGAAACTGGTGCTGTTGCCGAAGCCCGGGAAGCCGCCAGGCGACCCATCGGCGTACAGACCAATCTGTCTGATAGACACGACTGGCAAACTGCTTGAGAGGATCATCCTCAACAGGCTCACCCCGTACGCGGAAGGTACGGACGGTCTGTCAAGCAACCAGTTTGGCTTTCGGAAGGGTAAGTCCACAGTGGACGCTCTCAACTCAGTGATAAATACTGCCGAGATAGCGATCCAACGAAAAAGGCGAGGTATTCGATACTGTGCGTTAGTGACACTTGACGTGAAGAACGCATTCAACAGCGCAAGCTGGGATGCCATCGCGCTCTCGTTACACCGGCTTAGCCTACCGGTGGGTCTGTACCGGATCCTGGAAAGTTACTTCCAAAACCGCGTACTGCTATACGAGACCGATGCCGGTCAGAAAAGGGTTCCGATTACCGCCGGAGTCCCGCAGGGCTCGATCCTAGGCCCGGTGCTATGGAACCTCATGTATGACGGGGTTCTGAGACTGAAGTTCCCTCCTGGGGTCAAGATCGTCGGCTTTGCCGACGACGTAACCTTGGAGGTCTACGGGGAGTCAATTCCTGAGGTAGAACTAACCGCAGAACACGCGATTAGCACGGTGGAGGAATGGATGAGCGCGAGAGGCCTGGAGCTCGCTCATCATAAGACGGAGGTAGTTATCGTCAACAACCGCAAGTCGGCACAACATGCAGTTATCCATGTGGGAGAAGTCGCGATCACTTCACAGCGAAGTCTGAAGTCTCTCGGAGTCATTATAGACGACAAGCTGACCTTCGGCAGCCATGTCGACTATACGTGCAAGAGAGCGTCGACTACTGTTGCGGCACTATCGAGAATGATGTCCAACAGCTCAAAGGTGTGCGCCAGTAGACGTAGGTTACTGGCAGGCGTTGCCGTATCTATCCTCAGGTACGGCGGCCCGTCATGGTCAAGGGCACTGAGGGTAACCAGTTACCTACAGAAACTGGAGAGCACCTACCGCGTGATGTGCCTCAGAGTGATATCTGCCTACCGCACGGTATCACACGATGCATCCTGCGTGATAGCGAGCATGATGCCAGTCGGGCTGGTCATTCGGGAAGATGAGGAGTGCTTTGAGCTACGTGGAAATAGGGGAGCCCGCGAGCGCACCAGGGTGACCTCGGTCGCCAGATGGCAGCGTGAGTGGGACAACTCCTCGAAAGGTAGGTGGACCCACCGGCTGATACCTAGCATATCGAGCTGGGTGGGAAGACCCCATGGGGAAGTTCACTTCCACCTGACACAATTCCTGTCAGGCCATGGCTGTTTCCGTCAGTACCTCCACAGGTTCGGACACGCGGAGGTCCCAGTCTGCCCGGACTGCCCAGGTGTAGACGAAACTGCCGAACACATACTGTTCGTATGTCATCGGTTCGACGTCGAAAGAAGAGCAATGCTTGACGTCTGTGGCTGGGACACAACCCCGGATACCCTTATTCAGCGGATGTGTCAAACGGTGGAGAAGTGGAACGCAGTCTCGGCTGCTACCATCCAGATTGCCAGTAGGCTACAGGTAATCTGGCGAACCGAGCAACAGACGGCGGGCACGGCTAACTAGTGATTGGTTAGTTGGAGCGAAAAAGGCCAAGCGCAAAATAAGAGAGTGAATGGTCTGTTCATGCCGAGGTAGGTTGGCGCAGCGAATGGCAACCGCGTAAGGGGTAAACCCAGCCACCCCGAAGCAAGACAGAAGAGTGAGTGTATAGGCGTATAAGTGGACTGCCTCATGCCAAGACGGGAGGGTCGTAGCGTAGTATGTTGGAACTAAGCTATCGATGCCTCATGGCGTGGCAGAGGAGTGAAAAGGTGAGCATCCAAGTCAGTCTCACACTGCATGTTAAGGGTGAGCATAAAAGTCAGCCTCACAGGTTGGTAGAGGCTAGCACAAAAGTCAGCCTAGCAAGGAATGAAAAAGGTGAGCACAAAAGTCAGCCTCGCATGGTATGTCAGAAGTGGGGCCTAAGAAAAATGTCCCACATGGGATGCCAGAGGGAGTGACAAAGGTACAATAGAGTGGCACGATTGAGAGTGAATCAGGTGATAGGGTGAGCACCCAAGTCAGCCTCACATGTATGGGTAGGGCGAGCACAAAAGTAAGCCTAGCAAGGAATGAGTAAGGTGAGCACACAAGTCAGCCTCGCATGGAACGTAAAAGGTGAGCACAAAAGTCAGCCACATGTGGGAGTGTTTGAGAGTGAATCAAAGTGTGATTGAGAGAGCACCCAAGTAAGCCTCATACAGGATGTATGATCGCGTGAGTGAGAGTGAATGAGTACATTTAGTACAGCCATCCCCCCAGAAGTAATACCGAGAGGTAGTTCCTGGGAGGAATGATGGCGGAGCCCAATGGAGTTTAGTCGGTATTAATGGCTGGTCACCATTCGAGTCCGACACGCCCCCAGTGCACCCCGTGTGGTAGATTGGACCCTACCGTTAGCACGTGTACTGGGCTAGGACATAAAGGTCTTCTCCATTGTAAAAAAAAAACACACATACAGACTTTTTCCGATCTCGACGAACTGAGTCGAATGGGATATGACACTCGGCCTTCCGGGCCGGGATTAGGTTGACGTTTTTCAGAGTGATTGCATAACCTTTCTATATGAGAAAGGCAAAAATGTGCAAAATCCAAAAAAGTGAATCTTCGTCAATTTTTTTTCGTGTTTGCATCAAATCTCGACGTTTTATGCACCTTGAATACATTTAGCATCAAAAATAAAAATTCTATTTTTAATTTTTCCTATAGTTTTTATGAGAAATTTCTGTGTGGCCGCACTCTGAAACCCGTAATTCCGGAACCAGAATTCCGATCGATCCAAGATTCAATAGCAGCCGATGGGAAGGTTGCACCTTTCATTTGAGACTAAGTTTGGGCAAATCGGTCCAGCCATCTCTGAGAAAAATGAGTGACATTATTTGACACATACGCACATACATACACACACACATACACACACACATACACACACATACATACACACATACACACACACATACAGACTTTTTCCGATCTCGACGAACTGAGTCGAATGGGATATGACACTCGGCCCTCCGGGCCGGGATTAGGTTGACGTTTTTCAGAGTGATTGCATAACCTTTCTATATGAGAAAGGCAAAAACACATACATACACACACAGACATTTGCCGAACTCGACGAACTGAATCGAATGGTATATGTCACTCGGCCCTCCGTTAAAAAGTCGGTTTTCAGAGCAATTGCAATACCTTTCTATTGAGAAAGGCAAAAAGGTGCGAAATCGGCAAAAAATTTCGTGATAACATAAAATCTCGACGTTTCATGCATTTTATCGATGTTTAGCATCAAAAATACGAATTCGATTTCTGAAATACCATGGGGTCCCTCCCTTGAAAAAAAAAATTTGAGCTCCGGCTTATATGGGAATTTCATATGTGATAGGATGGTTTAGTCTATATTTTCGGACCCATATAAGCAATCCGTACGAAATTTTATAGACATCTGTGGGGATATTATAGCTATCATTTGGGACTAAGTTTGTGAAAATCGGCCTAACCATTTCCGGGAAACTGATGTGAGTTCGTCAATTTTGAAAGATGGCCGCTTTTCCCGGGCACTTCCGGAACCGTCTATGGTGGTCAATGTGGTCAACGAAAGTTTGGTTGGCCGTCAGTGACCTAGAACAGCAAATTTAAGTTGTTTGAGAGACATTTTAGCGAAATTTTTACCTTTTTTGCTTTCATCGGAGTATCGGTTTGAATCACAATTTGCTATGTGATCGCACGCCACAACCTGTAACTCCGGAACCGGAAGTCAGATCGAGATGAAATTTTTATAGCCATTTACGGGGACACAATACCTTTCATTAGAAACCAATTTTAGTTGAATCGGTCTAGCCATCTCCGAGAAACCGATGTCACTGTTATTCTGAATTTAGATACTTCCGCCGGGGCTTCCGGAACCGATGATGGTGGCCAATGTGGCCAAATAGACTATAAATGGCTGTTAGTGACCTAATACTACAAATCGAAGCAGTTGTGGTCAATTTTGGAAAAAATTTCACCTTTATGCATTCACTGTAGAATTTATTAAAATCGACATTTTCTGCGTGATCGTGCTCACCACCCTGTAATTCCGGAACCGGAAGTCGGACCCATCAGAAATTCAATAGCAGCCTATGGGAACGTTTTACCTTTCATTTGAGACTAAGTCTGTCAAAATTGGTTCAGCCATCTCTGAGAAAAATGAGTGACATTTTTGGTCACATATACACACAGACGCACACACACACACACATACATACATAGACACATACATACATGTATGTGTCTATGTATGTATGTGTAGACGCACACACACACACACACATACATACATAGACACATACATACAACTCCGCTAGCGAATGACGGATCCCAATAGTGGCATGTCTGTAATAACATACGTACATGGAACTATTGAGATCCAGAGCTACAGGTCCAAAGCCCTGGTAAAGGAGGATGGTTGTGATGATCCGGGCCGAGATCACCACGTAAAGCAAGGTAGGGCATAACCCCAATTCCAAGGCGTGAAGCGACCCGTGCCGAGGGATGAGTGATCGAGGGGGTGAAAAAGATGCTCGATCGTTAACGGAGCCTGTGGGGTACCTGGGCAACCCCCACAGTAAGCGTCCCTTACCACGCTAATGCGGAGCTCTGGCGTGGCGGACATATACTTCTCGCGCTACTCGTGGGAATTTTCATGGAGCAAAACAAAAATAAAAATAAGCAGACGGAGGTGCCAAACCCCTTCGCAAGAGGTGGTTTGGCGAGGTCTCCCCCCCGTGGGGAGAGTAGTGGAACGATGAGTGCTGTACTCGAAAGCACCAGTGACCCCCCAGCAGCGGTAGGCAATACCCCTACCAATGCATCGGAGGGGCCAATAGCTGCGATGCGCAAAGTAGCGAAGCAACTCGATGCTATAATCGACTTCGCTAGCGCAAAGCAGAACATAGCCAAGGAGTTGAAGTTGAGCCTTCTGGAGCTCCGGAAAGCTGTTCGTGTCGCAAGACAGGAACAGCAGGCATATGTTGAGAGGGTGGAATGTCGGGAGAGGCCCGACAGAGAAACCCAGACAGTGGCCTCCAATAGGGAGGAAAGAGAGAAGGTTAATAGAGGCTCACAGACAGTGGCCTTTACCTTCTATGGAGCAGCCACGTCGATCGGAGCGGCGACCGAGTTCCCCTCGAAGGGAAAGGGAAAGGGCAATCGCAAGACGGCATCGAATGCGAAGCGCCCTAGGAAGTCGCCAGGAGAGGGTGCCAAAACCGACACCACTCGGCGTGCAACCGTCAAGGTCAAACGCCGCCTGGGTGAGGTAAGCGAGCGGGGGTGCACTAAGGCATATAAGTGCCTTATCTGCACCTCTAAGAAGCAAGCCCATAAACATGCTATGGGCGGACCTTCGTGTCCCTTCGGCGAGTTAAATAAGAAGAAGCCGTGAGAGTCACACAGCTAAATCTTAACCATTGTGCAGCAGCCCAACAGCTGCTGTGGCAGTCGGTCTCGGAGTCGAGGACAGATGTCGCCCTCTTATCAGACCCGTACAGCATCCCTGCCGGCAACGGCAATTGGGTGTCGGACGGGTCTGGAATGGTGGCAATCTGTACAACGGGAAGGTTCCCGGTTCAAGAGGTAATACACCCCTCCGCCGAGGGTGTGGCGATTGCCAAGATCAATGGTGTGTTCTATTGCAGCTGCTACGCCCCACCAAGGTGGCCAATAGAACAGTTCTACCAGATGATCGACAGGCTCTCGTCGGACCTCGTGGGCCGGAAACCGGTAGTAATAGCGGGAGACTTCAACGCTTGGGCAGTGGAGTGGGGCAGCCGCTGTACAAATAGCAGGGGTCAAGCGCTAATGGAAGCGTTTGCGAAACTCGATACTGTGCTAGCTAATGATGGCTCCGCTAGTACATTCCGTAGAAACGGAGTGGAGGCGTGGATTGATTTGACCTTTGCCAGCCCGAGTCTGGCTCCAGGCATGGAATGGAGGGTAGACGAAGGCTACACCCATAGCGATCATTTAGCAATCCGCTTTAAGATCAACTATGGTGTGCAGCATCCGAGGGCGGGAGATCCCTGTCAGGTACGCGGGTGGAAGTCCAATCACTTCGACAGCGAAGCTTTCACCGCGGCCCTAGGACTGGAGGCCAACACCGACAGTCTAAGCGGGGATGCGCTGGTAGCTGTTCTATCACGCGCGTGCGACGCCACTATGCCGAGAAAAACACTGCCAAGAAACGGTAGATGCCCGGTATACTGGTGGAGTGCCGAGATTGCAGCTCTACGGTCAGCCTGTCTCAGAGCTAGACGTAGGATGCAAAGAGCTCGCACCGAGGATGCAAGAGAGAACCGCCGTGAAGCGTTTCGAGCTGCGAAATTAGCCCTTAACAAGGCTATTAAAAGCAGCAAGAGAGCGTGTTTCGACAACCTGTGTGAGAGTGCCAACGCGAATCCGTGGGGTGACGCCTACCGGATTGTGATGGCCAAGACCAAAGGGGGCTCCTCACCCCCTGAACGGTCTCCGGACCGGTTGGCAACGATTATCGAAGTACTCTTCCCGTCTCGAGCCACAAGCCCCTGGCCACCTGCACTACGAGATAGTGCGGGCACGGTCGAAATGGTGGCTCCAGTGACGAACGAAGAACTACTCGCAGTGGCTAAATCCCTAGCAATGAACAAAGCTCCAGGGCCGGATGGAGTCCCGAACAACGCTCTCAAGGCAGCGATCATAGCGAACCCGAACATGTTCAGGCTAGCTATGCAGAGATGCCTTGACGAGTGCCGTTTCCCCGATAGATGGAAAAGGCAGAAACTGGTGCTGTTGCCGAAGCCCGGGAAGCCGCCAGGCGACCCATCGGCGTACAGACCAATCTGTCTGATAGACACGACTGGCAAACTGCTTGAGAGGATCATCCTCAACAGGCTCACCCCGTACGCGGAAGGTACGGACGGTCTGTCAAGCAACCAGTTTGGCTTTCGGAAGGGTAAGTCCACAGTGGACGCTCTCAACTCAGTGATAAATACTGCCGAGATAGCGATCCAACGAAAAAGGCGAGGTATTCGATACTGTGCGTTAGTGACACTTGACGTGAAGAATGCATTCAACAGCGCAAGCTGGGATGCCATCGCGCTCTCGTTACACCGGCTTAGCCTACCGGTGGGTCTGTACCGGATCCTGGAAAGTTACTTCCAAAACCGCGTACTGCTATACGAGACCGATGCCGGTCAGAAAAGGGTTCCGATTACCGCCGGAGTCCCGCAGGGCTCGATCCTAGGCCCGGTGCTATGGAACCTCATGTATGACGGGGTTCTGAGACTGAAGTTCCCTCCTGGGGTCAAGATCGTCGGCTTTGCCGACGACGTAACCTTGGAGGTCTACGGGGAGTCAATTCCTGAGGTAGAACTAACCGCAGAACACGCGATTAGCACGGTGGAGGAATGGATGAGCGCGAGAGGCCTGGAGCTCGCTCATCATAAGACGGAGGTAGTTATCGTCAACAACCGCAAGTCGGCACAACATGCAGTTATCCATGTGGGAGAAGTCGCGATCACTTCACAGCGAAGTCTGAAGTCTCTCGGAGTCATTATAGACGACAAGCTGACCTTCGGCAGCCATGTCGACTATACGTGCAAGAGAGCGTCGACTGCTGTTGCGGCACTATCGAGAATGATGTCTAACAGCTCAAAGGTGTGCGCCAGTAGACGTAGGTTACTGGCAGGCGTTGCCGTATCTATCCTCAGGTACGGCGGCCCGTCATGGTCAAGAGCACTGAGGGTAACCAGTTACCTACAGAAACTGGAGAGCACCTACCGCGTGATGTGCCTCAGAGTGATATCTGCCTACCGCACGGTATCACACGATGCATCCTGCGTGATAGCGAGCATGATGCCAGTCGGGCTGGTCATTCGGGAAGATGAGGAGTGCTTTGAGCTACGTGGAAATAGGGGAGCCCGCGAGCGCACCAGGGTGACCTCGGTCGCCAGATGGCAGCGTGAGTGGGACAACTCCTCGAAAGGTAGGTGGACCCACCGGCTGATACCTAGCATATCGAGCTGGGTGGGAAGACCCCATGGGGAAGTTCACTTCCACCTGACACAATTCCTGTCAGGCCATGGCTGTTTCCGTCAGTACCTCCACAGGTTCGGACACGCGGAGGTCCCAGTCTGCCCGGACTGCCCAGGTGTAGACGAAACTGCCGAACACATACTGTTCGTATGTCATCGGTTCGACGTCGAAAGAAGAGCAATGCTTGACGTCTGTGGCTGGGACACAACCCCGGATACCCTTATTCAGCGGATGTGTCAAACGGTGGAGAAGTGGAACGCAGTCTCGGCTGCTACCATCCAGATTGCCAGTAGGCTACAGGTAATCTGGCGAACCGAGCAACAGACGGCGGGCACGGCTAACTAGTGATTGGTTAGTTGGAGCGAAAAAGGCCAAGCGCAAAATAAGAGAGTGAATGGTCTGTTCATGCCGAGGTAGGTTGGCGCAGCGAATGGCAACCGCGTAAGGGGTAAACCCAGCCACCCCGAAGCAAGACAGAAGAGTGAGTGTATAGGCGTATAAGTGGACTGCCTCATGCCAAGACGGGAGGGTCGTAGCGTAGTATGTTGGAACTAAGCTATCGATGCCTCATGGCGTGGCAGAGGAGTGAAAGGGTGAGCATCCAAGTCAGTCTCACACTGCATGTTAAGGGTGAGCATAAAAGTCAGCCTCACAGGTTGGTAGCAAGCAAGGAATGAAAAAGGTGAGCACAAAAGTCAGCCTCGCATGGTATGTCAGAAGTGGGGCCTAAGAAAAATGTCCCACATGGGATGCCAGAGGGAGTGACAAAGGTACAATAGAGTGGCACGATTGAGAGTGAATCAGGTGATAGGGTGAGCACCCAAGTCAGCCTCACATGTATGGGTAGGGCGAGCACAAAAGTAAGCCTAGCAAGGAATGAGTAAGGTGAGCACACAAGTCAGCCTCGCATGGAACGTAAAAGGTGAGCACAAAAGTCAGCCTCATGTGGGAGTGTTTGAGAGTGAATCAAAGTGTGATTGAGAGAGCACCCAAGTAAGCCTCATACAGGATGTATGATCGCGCGAGTGAGAGTGAATGAGTACATTGAGTACAGCCATCCCCCCAGAAGTAATACCGAGAGGTAGTTCCTGGGAGGAATGATGGCGGAGCCCAATGGAGTTTAGTCGGTATTAATGGCTGGTCACCATTCGAGTCCGACACGCCCCCAGTGCACCCCGTGTGGTAGATTGGACCCTACCGTTAGCACGTGTACTGGGCTAGGACATAAAGGTCTTCTCCATTGTAAAAAAAAAAAAAAAAAAAAAAAAGACACATACATACACACGTATGCGTATAAGTGGACTGCCTCATGCCAAGACGGGAGGGTCGTAGCGTAGTATGTTGGGACTTAGTTATCGATGCCTCATGGCGTGGCAGAGGAGTGAAAAGGTGAGCATCCAAGTCAGTCTCACACAGCATGTTAAGGGTGAGCACAAAAGTCAGCCTCACATGGTATGGTAGAGGCTAGCACAAAAGTAAGCCTAGCAAGGAATGAAAAAGGTGAGCACACAAGTCAGCCTCGCATGGTATGTCAGAAGTGGGGCCTAAGATAAATGTCCCACATGGGATGCCAGGGGGAGTGATAGAGGTACAATAGAGTGGTACGATCGAGTGTGAATCAGGTGATAGGGTGAGCACCCAAGTCAGCCTCACATTGCATGGGTGAGGCGAGCATAAAAGTAAGCCTAGCAAGGAATGAGTAAGGTGAGCACACAAGTCAGCCTCGCAAGGAACGAAAAAGGTGAGCACAAAAGTCAGCCTCATGTGGAGTGTTTGAGAGTGAATCAAGGTGTGATAGAGAGAGCACCCAAGTAAGCCTCATACAGGACGTATGAACGCGTGAGTGAGAGTGAATGAGTACATTAAGTACAGCCATCCCCCCAGAAGTAATACCGAGAGGTAGTTCCTGGGAAGAACGATGGCGGAGCCCAATGGAGTTTAGTCGGTATTAATGGCAGCGTCACCATTCGAGCCCGACACGCCCCCAGTGCAGCCCGTGCGGTAGCTTGGACCCTACCAATAGCACGTGTACTGGGCTAGGTCGTAAAGGTCTTCTCCATTGTAAAAAAAACACATACATACATACACAGACATTTGCCGAACTCGACGAACTGAATCGAATGGTATCTGTCACTCGGCCCTCCGTTAAAAAGTCGGTTTTCAGAGCAATTGCAATACCTTTCTATTGAGAAAGGCAAAAAGGTGCGAAATCGGCAAAAAAATTTCGTGATAACATAAAATCTCGACGTTTCATGCATTTTAACGATGTTTGGCATCAAAAATACGAATCCGATTTCTGAAATATCATGGGGTCCCTCCCTTGAAAAAAAAAATTGAGCTCCGGCTTATATGGGAATTTCATATGTGACCGGACGGTTTAGTCTATATTTTCGGACCCATTGAAGCAATCCGTACGAAATTTTATAGACATCTGTGGGGATATTATAGCTATCATTTGGGACTAAGTTTGTGAAAATCGGCCTAACCATTTCTGGGAAACTGATGTGAGTTCGTCAATTTTGAAAGATGGCCGCTTTTCCCGGGCACTTCCGGAACCGTCTATGGTGGTCAATGTGGTCAACGAAAGTTTGGTTGGCCGTCAGTGACCTAGAACAGCAAATTTAAGTTGTTTGAGAGACATTTTAGCGAAATTTTTACCTTTTTTGCTTTCATCGGAGTATCGGTTTGAATCACAATTTGCTATGTGATCGCACGCCACAACCTGTAACTCCGGAACCGGAAGTCAGATCGGGATGAAATTTAATAGCCATTTACGGGGACACAATACCTTTCATTTGAAACCAATTTTAGTTGAATCGGTCTAGCCATCTCCGAGAAACCGATGTCACTGTTATTCTGAATTTAGATACTTCCGCCGGGGCTTCCGGAACCGATGATGGTGGTCAATGTGGCCAAATAGACTATAAATGGCTGTTAGTGACCTAATACTACAAATCGAAGCAGTTGTGGTCATATTTTGGAAAAAATTTCACCTTTATGCATTCACTGCAGAATTTATTAAAATCGACATTTTCTGCGTGTTCGTACTCATCACCCTGTAATTCCGGAACCGGAATTCAACAGCAGCCTATGGGAACGTTTTACCTTTCATTTGAGACTAAGTTTGTCAAAATCGGTTCAGCCATCTCTGAGAAAAATGAGTGACATTTTTAGTCGCATACACACACAGACGCACATACACACATGCATACATAGACACATACATACACACACATAGACACATACATACACACGTATGCGTATAAGTGGACTGCCTCATGCCAAGACGGGATGGTCGTAGCGTAGTATGTTGGGACTTAGCTATCGATGTCTCATGGCGTGGCAGAGGAGTGAAAGGGTGAGCATCCAAGTCAGTCTCACACAGCATGTTAAGAGTGAGCACAAAAGTCAGCCTCACATGGTATGGTAGAGGCTAGCACAAAAGTAAGCCTAGCAAGGAATGAAAAAGGTGAGCACACAAGTCAGCCTCGCATGGTATGTCAGAAGTGGGGCCTAAGAAAAATGTCCCACATGGGATGCCAGGGGGAGTGACAGAGGTACAATAGAGTGGTACGATCGAGTGTGAATCAGGTGATAGGGTGAGCACCCAAGTCAGCCTCATATTGCATGGGTGAGGCGAGCATAAAAGTAAGCCTAGCAAGGAATGAGTAAGATGAGCACACAAGTCAGCCTCGCAAGAAACGAAAAAGGTAAGCACAAAAGTCAGCCTCATGTGGGAGTGTTTGAGAGTGAATCAAGGTGTGATAGAGAGAGCACCCAAGTAAGCCTCATACAGGACGTATGAATCAGGAATCAGGAATCATAATATATTGGCTCAAATTGCACGTTCCCCGTACATAGTCGGGGATTTGTGCCTATACAGGACGTATGAACGCGTGAGTGAGAGTGAATGAGTACATTAAGTACATCCATCCCCCCAGAAGTAATACCGAGAGGTAGTTCCTGGGAGGAACGATGGCGGAGCCCAATGGAGTTTAGTCGGTATTAATGGCAGCGTCACCATTCGAGCCCGACACGCCCCCAGTACAGCCCGTGCGGTAGCTTGGACCCTATCAATAGCACGTGTACTGGGCTAGGACGTAAAGTTCTTCTCCATTGTAAAAAAACACATATATACACACACAGACATTTGCCGAACTGAATCGAATGGTGTATGTCACTCGGTCCTCCGTTAAAAAGTCGGTTTTCAGAGCAATTGCAATACCTTTCTATTGAGAAAGGTAAAAGGTGCGAAATCGGTAAAAATTTTTCGTGATAACATAAAATCTCGACGTTTCATGCATTTTAAGGATGTTTGGCATCAAAAATACGAATTCGATTTCTGAAATATCATGGGGTCCCCCCTTGAAAAAAAAATTTGAGTTCCGGCTTATATGGGAATTTCATATGTGATCGGACGGTTTAGTGTATATTTCCGGACCCATATAAGCAATCCGTGCGAAATGTTATAGACATCTGTGGGGATCATTTGGGACTAAGTTTGTGAAAATCGGCTCAACCATTTCCAGGAAACTGATGTGAGTTCTTCAATTTTGAAAGATGGCCGCTTTTCCCGGGCACTTCCGGAACCGTCTATGGTGGTCAATGTGGTCAACGAAAGTATGGTTGGCCGTCAGTGACCTAGAACAGCAAATTTAAGTTGTTTGAGAGACATTTTAGCGAAATTTTTACCTCTTTTGCTTTCATCGGAGTATCGGTTTGAATCGCAATTTGCTATGTGATCGCACGCCACAACCTATAACCATCTAGCCATCTCCGAGAAACCGATGTGACTGTTATTCTGAATTTAAATACTTCCGCCGGGGCTTCCGGAACTGATGATGGTGGCCAATGTGGCCAAATAGACTTTGAATGGATGTTAGTGACCTAGCACTACAAATCGAAGCAGTTGTGGTCACATTTTGGAAAAATTTTCACCATTATACATTCATTGCAGAATTTATTAAAATCGACATTTTCTGCGTGTTCGTACTCATCACCCTGTAATTCCGGAACCGGAAGTCGGATCCATTAGAAATTCAATAGCAGCCTATGGGAACGTTTTACCTTTCATTTGAGACTAAGTCTGTCAAAATCGGTTCAGCCATCTCTGAGAAAAATGAGTGATATTTTTGGTCACATACACACACAGACGCATATACACACACATACATTCATACACACATACATACACACGCACAAACATTTGCCGAACTGAATCGAATGGTATATGTCACTCGGGCTTCCGTTAAAAAGTCGGTTTTCAGAGCAATTGCAATACCTTTCTGTTGAGAAAGGCAAAATGGTGCTTATATGGGAATTTCATATGTGACCGGACGGTTCAGTCTATATTTCCGGAACTATAAAAGCGATCCGTGCGAAAGTTTATAGACATCTGTGGGGATAATATAGCTATCATTTGGGTTTGTAAAAATCGGCCCAACCATTTCCGAGAAATTGATATGAGTTTGCTAGTTTTGAAAGATGGCCGCTTTTCCCGGGCACTTCCGGAACCGTCTATGGTGGTCAATGTAGTCAACGAAAGTTTGGTTGGCCGCCAGTGACCTAGAACAGCAAATTTAAGTTGTTTGAGAGACACTTTAGCGAAATTTTCACCTTTTTTGCTTTCATCGGAGTATCGGTTTGAATCACAATTTGCTATGTGATCGCACGCCACAACCCGTAACTCCGGAACCGGAAGTCGGTTCGGGATAAAATTTAATAGCCATTTACAGGGACGCAACGTCTTTCATTTGAGACTAAGTTTGGTTGATTCGGTCTAGCCATCTCCGAGAAACCGATGTGACTGTTATTCTGAATTTGGATACTTCCGCCGGGGCTTCCGGAACCGACGATGGTGGCCAATGTAGCCAAATAGACTTTAAATGGATGTTAGTGATCTAGTACTACAAATCGAAGCAGTTGTGGTCACATTTTGGAAAAATTTTCACCATTATACATTCATTGCAAATTTATTAAAATCGACATTTTCTGCGTGATCGTGCTCACCACCCTGTAATTCCGGAACCGGAAGTCGGACCCATCAGAAATTCAATAGCAGCTTATGGGAACGTTGCACCTTTCATTTGAGACTAAATTTGTCTAAATCGGTTTAGCCATCTCTGAGAAAAATGAGTGACATTTTTGGTCACATACACACACACAGACGCACATACACACACACACACATACATACACACATACATACACACACAGGCATTTGCCCAACTCGACGAACTGAATCGAATGGTATATGTCACTGGGCCCTCCGGGCCTCCGTTAAGAAGTCAGTTTTCGGAGCAATTGCAATACCTTTCTATTGTGGCAAAAAGGTGCGACATTACCTCAGTTATTTGGAAACAAATCCTTGATTTCTCTTGGCTAGACGTCCTAAAAAGTTTCCCTTATTTTTCAGGCATGCTGACGTTAAGTTTAAAATACTCCAGAAATAGATTGTATATCGCGAGGATCGTGCACATTACTCTGATTCAAACGGTACCTTTGTGGACGACTAATGAATCATCTTTGCGGGAAGTTTACACGCTCTTCATAGTAGTGCTGTTAAAATTTAATTTCTTCGACGGACACGTCCTTGTGAAAGATCGCTTCACTCGTTTATATATATCCCACATATTCAAACCGTGTCCTGTCATCAATGCTGTAGCAGATCGCTTAGTGGTCGCTGAGGGTATATCCTCGCAAACTTTTCAGTCCATCTTTCCTGTTACTCCAAGGCTACAGAAATTGATATGGATAATAGATTCCCGGTTCTCCCAGCGGTAAGTGTCGATGATATCATTGTTTGGAAGATCTATATTTAGCTTTGCTAGTGCCTTCTTGATCGCTGATGGCCAGACAAACTTCTTTTGATTCCAGTGTCAATCTCAACAATTTCGCATGTTCCTGGTTCTTGGAATATTTCAGAATTAAAGTCCCTTTGGCTCCTTGGAAAATGGCTTATTCAATTTTCACAAGCTTTGTCTTAAATGGAAAGTTTAGCAGCAGATTTTGATATGGTCAAGTTCATCCCATATGAATTTTTTAAATGTCAAAAGCCTTTCGGTAAACCTCATGTATATTGAATATTGAACCATATATAAATCGCCAGGAGTCTGATTTGAATTCAAATTGTTTCCTTATCGAAATTATTTTCGAATGCAACAATCGATTTTTTTCTCTATCGACTGTTGCGATTTAAATGGAATCGATTCAGAAGTCGGTCTGTATTAGCCTTTCCATGAGATGTTTGTTTGATAATTCACAGGCGGGTCCTTCCTTCCGCGAATAGTAAACGTTTCGTTTGATGTTGGACTGGATCGACGATTTTATTCGGACCAGTGTTACGAAATTTCTAAATCAGTTACCTATTTCTGCTTGCATTTACCGAAACCGACAGTCACATTCAACGCTTCTCTCATTCATTCACTTTCCAACTGACTTAAATTTCATGCAGAATCGAATGCTTGAGTGCAGAGGAAATATAAATTCATTCACCAACCAAAGTATTCATTTGTTATTATGTCGATAGTTTGAAGGTAGAAGTTAGCATCTTCTACATTTTCGAGCATAAGTGAATTGCGTAATCTATATCTGGTGCACTTTTGATCGATAATCCCTCTCAGAGCCAGCATAGAAATAAAATTCACTTTGCTTCTGAAACCGAACGTGTCCGTACTTGAAAGCGCTGCGTCGGGAGAACGAATGACGATGGAAACGAACCAAAAATTTCATTCATCGCAGCGGGCATGAATTGAATTTCGTTTTCTTTCAAGTTCATGCAGCGATGTCAACTTTTTTAAGCTCTGATTCGGACGTCATATTTACCCGAGAATGGTCAAAATAAAAATAATCGTAGGATTTCCAAAACTACCAGAATAGTTTTCAATGACGAAAAGCAAAACTCTATGAAAGCTATTGATGTTCTATAAAACGTGGCATTTTTTAAATTTTGGTTATAATAAAAAAAATTATTTGCGTCCCCCTTCAAAATCGCTGACAAAAAATCAGGGTGCAAATAACCCCCCCCCCCCCCCCCACGGTGACATAATTTTTAAAAACCCGTTTTAATCCACCTGGTGGTGCAATTGTGCCTTTCTCATTTATCCAAACTACGATTCCATGGCTGGGTATGTTTAGTATAATGGTGGAAATGTCTATTACATATTCAGTGCGATTTACACATACGTACAATGAATCGACAGCTTCGAACTTGAGTTGCTATGTGTCGACGCTGAAACATTTGAAATCAGCGGCGGATCCAGGAGAAGGGTTCGAAAGTTTGGACACCACCAAAAATTTTCAACTTGTTAAGAAATTTTAAATTAGTTTATCAACTCAAAATCATTTCAAACCAAATTTTTGACTGGTTTTTCAGACCCACTAGGAAAATTTAATCTGGTGGAACTAGAAAATTTTATCCGAGTAGGAAGGTACATGATGAGCGAAGGGCGGTTTAGGAAAAAGTGGTGAGTGATGTGGGGGAGAGGGGGTAGCCCTCACCGTATTCCCCTAATTACGCCCCTGCTAAAATACAGAAAACCTATACAAGTACAAAAAAATTGCCGAGATTAAATTGACGATATTCAGGGTGATTGCATAACCTTTCTATAGGAGAAAGGCAAAAATGTGAATTTGTTGTGTGTCCGCACTCTTCAACCCGTAACTCCAAAACCGGTAGTCGGCATTGAATTAAATTCAATAGCAGACTATGGGAACGTTGTACCTTTCACTTGACACAAAGTTTAAAAAAATCGGTTCATCCATTCCTGAGTAACCGATGTGCTTATTTTTGGTCACATACATACATACACACGCACACACACATACGCAACTCCGCTAGCGAATGACGGATTTCAATAGTAGCATGTCTGTAATAATATACGTACATGGAACTACTGAGAACCAGAGCTACAGGTCCAAAGCCTTGGTAAAGGAGGATGGTTGTGATGATCTGAGCCGCGGTCACCACGTAAAGCAAGATAGGTCATAACCCCAATTCCAAGGCGTGAAGCGGCCCGTGCCGAGGGATGAGTGATCGAGGTGGTGAAACAGATGCTCGATCGTTAACGGAGCCTGTGGAGCGTCCCTTACCACGTTAATGCGGAGCTCTGGCGTGGCGGACATTTATTCTCGCGCTACTCGTGGGTTCAAACATGGAGATAAACAAAAACAAAAATAAACAAACAGAGGTACCAAACCCCTTTGCTAGAGATGGTTTGGCGAGGTCTCCCCCCCCCCCCCGTGGGGAGAGTAGTGGAGCGAAGAGTGCTGCATCTGATAGCACCAGTGACCCCCCAGTAGTGGTAGGAAATAGCCCTACCAACGCACTGGACGGGCTACTATTCGCGATGCGCAAAGTGGTGGAGCAGTTCGATTCAATAATCGAGTTCACTAGCGCAAAGCAAAACATAAGCAAGGAGTTAAAACAGAGCCTCCTGGAGCTCCGGAAAACTGTTCGTGTCGCAAGACAGAAACAGCAGGCTTATGCCAGGCGAGGGTGCAAAAACCGACACCACACGGCGTGCAACCGTTAAGGCCAGACGCCGTTTGGTCGAGGTAAGCGAGGGCGAGAGTGACCTCGCTGAGCAGAGCGTTGGTACCAGCAACCCGGCGCGACCGGGGCAGGGGGGCGTTAACCCCTGGACGCTGGTCACCAGAAAGAAACCGGCACCGACACCGGAGGTACCGCGGCCCGCGAAGAAGGCCAAGAACAGAGGCGAGGCCTTGTGGTTAAAAACCGACAAGGAAAAATACGCCGACGTCTTAAAGTCGATGAAGGCCCTTGGGCAAGATGTGCGTAGCGTGAGACGCACCAACACGGGAGAAATGCTTCTGGTGCTGAAGCGAGGCGCATAATCTAGTGCGGTGTACAAGGCCTTGGCCCAAGAGGTTCTTGGTGAAGGCGCCCAGGTCAGGTCGCTAGGGGCGGAAATGCCTCTCCAGTGCAAGCATCTGGACGAGTTCACGACCGCAGACGATGTCGTCGCAGCCGTTAAGGAGCAATGCGACGTCCCAATGGAGCAGGCCTCTGTGCGCTTTAGAGAGGGACCCTCTGGCACCCAAGTAGCCTACCTCAGGCTACTGAAGGCGGATGCCAAAAAGGTAACCGAGAAAGGTAATCTGAAGATCGGCTGGTCGGTATGCCCAATTAGCATACCCCAGCCGCCTTCAGTGGATAGGTGCTATCGGTGCCTTGAGTCCGGTCACAAATCCTACGAGTGCAAGGGCATAGATAGGAGCAAACTATGTCGTCGCTGCGGCGAGGAGGGGCATAAGGAGCGGGGTTGCACTAAGGCGCACAAGTGCCTTATCTGCACCGCTAACAAGCAAGCCCATAAACGTGCTATGGGCGGACCTTCGTGTCCCTTCGGTGAGGTAAATAAGAAGAAGCCGTGAACGTCACACAGCTAAATCTTAACCATTGTGCAGCAGCCCAACAGCTGCTGTGGCAGTCGGTCTCGGAGTCGAGGACAGATGTCGCCCTCTTATCAGACCCGTACAGCATCCTTGCCGGCAACGGAAATTGGGTGTCGGACGGGTCTGGAATGGTGGCAATCTGTACAATGGGACGGTTCCCGGTTCAAGAGGTAATACACTCCTCCGCTGAGGGTGTTGCGATTGCCAAGATCAATGGTGTGTTCTATTGCAGCTGCTACGCTCCACCAAGGTGGCCAATAGAACAGTTCAACCAGATGATCGACATGGCATGGAATGGAGGGTAGACGAAGGCTACACCCATAGCGAACATTTAGCAATCCGCTTTAGGATCAACTATGGTGTGCAGCATCCGAGGGCGGGAGATCTCTGTCAGGTACGCGGGTGGAAGTCCAATCACTTCGACAGCGAAGCTTTCACCGCTTCGGACTGGAGGCCAACACCGACAGTCTAAGCGAGGATGCGCTGGTAGATGTTCTACCACGCGCGTGCGACGCCACTATGCCGAGGAAAACACTGCCAAGAAACGGCAGATGCCCGGTATACTGGTGGAGTGCCGAGATTGTAGCTCTACGGTCAGCCTGCCTCAGAGCTAGACTCGCACCGAGGATGCAAGAGAGAACCGCCGTGAAGTGTTTCGAGCTGCGAAATTGGCCCTTAACAAGGCCATTAAAAGTAGCAAGAGAGCGTGTTTCGACAACCTGTGTGAGAGTGCCAACGCCAATCCGTGGGGTGACGCCTACAGGATTGTGATGGCCAAGACCAAAGGGGGCTCTTCACCCCCAGAACGGTCTCCGGACCGGTTGGCGACGATTATTGAAGTACTCTTCCCGTCAACAGTTTTTTCGGCATTTAATTAGCAAGGGACTGGAAGGTGAAGTATATTTTTCAATATTTAAAGCCATAGTACTCAAGGGAGAGCAAGGTGTTGAAAGGAGAAAGTTTAGAAAAGCGTGGAAGGATCATATATGCAAGCTTAGAGCTCACCGGCGACTTAACCCTTTGTCTGCTACCGTAGGGGTCAGGGTCTTTTGGCATTAGAAATGCGAATCACCTGAGTCTACGGCATGTCCGAACAAGCGTAAAGTAACTTGTTACTTCATGCTGTCGGAACCGACTTTCGCTTTTCTAAACTTTCTCCTTTCATCACCTTGCTCTCCCTTGAGTACTATGGATCTAAATATTGAAAAATATACTTCACCTTCCAGTCCCTTGCTAATTAAATGCCGAAAAAACTGTTGACAAATTGACTCAATAGGTCGTTAACAAAAATGGTTAACAAAAAAATGGTAAAAAAAAGAAAAAAAATACTCTTCCCGTCTCAAGCCACAAGCCCCTGGCCACCTGCACTATGAGACAGCGCGGGCACGGCCGAAATGGTGGCTCCAGTGACGAATGAAGAACTACTCGCAGTGGCTAAATCCCTAGCAATGAACAAAGCTCCAGGGCCGGATGGAGTTCCAAACAACGCTCTCAAGGCAGCGATCATAGCGAACCCGAACATGTTCAGACTAGCTATGCAGAGATGCCTTGACGAGTGCCGCTTCCCCGATAGATGGAAAAGGCAGAAATTGGTGCTGTTGCCGAAGTCCGGGAAGCCGCCAGGCGACCCATCGGCGTACAGACCAATCTGTCTGATAGTCACGACTGGCAAACTGCTTGAGAGGATCATCCTCAACAGGCTAACCCCATACGCGGAAGGTATGGACGGCCTGTCAAGCAACCAGTTTGGCTTTCGGAAGGGTAAGTCCACAGTGGACGCTCTCAGCTCAGTGATAAATACTGCCGAGATAGCGATCCAACGGAAAAGGCGAGGCATTCGATACTGTGTGTTAGTGACACTTGACGTGAAGAACGCATTCAACAGCGCAAGCTGGGATGCCATCGCGCTCTCGTTACACCGGCTTAGCCTACCGGTGGGTCTGTACCGGATTCTGGAAAGTTACTTCCAGAACCGCGTACTGCTATACGAGACCGATGCCGGTCAGAAAAGTGTTCCGATTACCGCCGGAGTCCCACAAGGCTCGATCCTAGGCCCGGTGCTATGGAACCTCATGTATGACGGGGTTCTGAGACTGAAGTTCCCTCCTGGGGTCAAGATCGTCGGCTTTGCTGACGACGTATCCTTGGAGGTCTACGGGGAGTCAATCCCTGAGGTAGAACTAACCGCAGAACACGCGATCAACACGGTGGAGGAATGGATGAGCGCGAGAGGCCTGGAGCTCGCTCATCATAAGACGGAGGTAGTTATCGTCAACAACCGCAAGTCGGCACAACATGCAGTTATCCATGTGGGAGAAGTCGCGATCTCTTCACAGCGAAGTCTGAAGTCTCTCGGAGTCATTATAGACGACAAGCTGACCTTCGGCAGCCATGTCGACTATACATGCAAGAGAGCGTCGACTGCTGTTGCGGCACTATCGAGAATGATGTCCAACAGCTCAAAGGTGTGCACCAGTAGACGTAGGTTACTGGCAGGCGTTGCCGTATCTATCCTCAGGTACGGCGGCCCGTCATGGTCAAGAGCACTGAGGGTAACCAGTTACCTACAGAAACTGGAGAGCACCTACCGCGTGATGTGCCTCAGAGTGATATCTGCCTACCGCACGGTATCACACGATGCACCCTGCGTGATAGCGAGCATGATGCCAGTCGGGCTGGTCATTCGGGAAGACGAGGAGTGCTTCGAGCTACGTGGAAATAGGGGAGCCCACGAGCGCACCGGGGTGACCTCGGTTGCCAGATGGCAGCGTGAGTGGGACAACTCCTCGAAAAGTAGGTAGACCCACCGGCTGATACCTAGCATATCGAGCTGGGTGGGAAGACTCCATGGGGAAGTTCACTTCCACTTGACACAATTCCTGTCAGGCCATGGCTGTTTCCGACAGTACCTCCACAGGTTCGGGCACGCGGAGGTCCCAGTCTGCCCGGACTGCCCAGGTGTAGACGAAACTGCCGAACACATACTGTTCGTATGTCCTCGGTTCGACGTCGAAAGAAGAGCAATGCTTGACGTCTGCAGCTGGGACACAACCCCTGATACCCTTATTCAGCGAATGTGTAAATCGGTGGATAAGTGGAACGCAGTCTCGGCTGCTACCATCCAGATTGCCAGTAGGCTACAGGTAATCTGGCGGACCGAGCAACAGACGACGGGCACGGCTAACTAGTGATTGGTTAGCTGGAACGAAAAAGGCCTAGCGCAAAAAAGGGAGTGAATGGTCTGTTCATGCCGAGGCAGGTTTGGCGCAGCGACTGGCAACCGCGTAAGGGGTAAACCCAGCCACCCCGAAGCAAGACAGAAGAGTGAGTGTATAGGCGTATAAGTGGACTGCCTCATGCCAAGACGGGAGGGTCGTAGCGTAGTATGTTGGGACTTAGCTATCGATGCCTCATGGCGTGGCAGAGGAGTGAAAGGGTGAGCATCCAAGTCAGTCTCACACGGCATGTTAAGGGTGAGCACAAAAGTCAGCCTCACATGGTATGGTAGAGGCTAGCACAAAAGTAAGCCTAGCAAGGAATGAAAAAGGTGAGCACACAAGTCAGCCTCGCATGGTATGTCAGAAGTGGGACCTAAGATAAATGTCCCACATGGGATGCCAGGGGGAGTGATAGAGGTACAATAGAGTGGCACGATCGAGAGTGAACCAGGTGATAGGGTGAGCACCCAAGTCAGCCTTACATGGTATGGGTGAGGCGAGCACAAAAGTAAGCCTAGCAAGGAATGAGTAAGGTGAGCACACAAGTCAGCCTCGCAAGGAACGAAAAAGGTGAGCACAAAAGTCAGCCTCATGTGGAGTGTTTGAGAGTGAATCAAGGTGCGATAGAGAGCACCCAAGTAAGCCTCATACAGGACGTATGAACGCGTGAGTGAGAGTGAATGAGTACATTAAGTACAGCCATCCCCCCAGAAGTAATACCGAGAGGTAGTTCCTGGGAGGAACGATGGCGGAGCCCAATGGAGTTTAGTCGGTATTAATGGCAACGTCACCATTCGAGCCCGACACGCCCCCAGTGCACCCCGTGCGGTAGCTTGGACCCTACCAATAGCACGTGTACTGGGCTAGGACGTAAAGGTCTTCTCCACTGCATTAAAAAAAAATACGCGCACGCACAGGCATTTGCCGAATTCGACTAACTGAGTCGAATGGTATATGACAGACGGCTCTCCGAGCCGGGATTTAGTTAATGATGTTCAGAGTGATTGCATTACCTTTCTATAGGAGAAAGGCAAAAAGATTTGTAATGACATTACTAAGTGCACTGAAAACTTTAACTGCGTTTTTCTCGAAACCATAGCCGGGAATATAACTAAAACAAATGATTTTTCCAGTGGCGTACGCAGGATTTTTTTTCAATAGGCAATTTTGAGATTTTTATGACATTTTCAGCGTTTTCCTATTAAATTTCGCGGAAAATTAAAATACTGTCATCGGTGGTTACTTTACGCCACAGGGGCTACTTTACGTCAAAATAAAAGAATGATACTTGAGCTTCTAGCCCAAATTTAACGTTATATTTTAACAAAAGCAAAACATAGTATTATTCGTTGGTTCAACACAAACATAAAACCTGTTTTAATCCACCTAGTGGTGCAATTGTGCCTTTCTCATTTGTCTAAACTACGATTCCATGTCTAATTATGTTCAATACAATGGTGGAAAGGTATATTACATATTCAGTTCGATTTGCACATACATACAATGGATCGACAGCCACGATCTTGAGATACTATGTGATACTGAATCATCGCTTGAAACCAGCGGCGGATCAAGGAGGAGGATCCGATTTTCAACTTGTTAAGAAATTTTAAACTGGTTTCAAATTTGAATAGTTTTAAACTCGAAATAATTTTAAACCAAATTTTTCACTGATTTTATCAAATGAGGTCATTGCGTATAACGTAATGTGTTCATTTCGAAATTATAATTTCAGACCCACTAGGAAATTTTATTCTGAATCCGCCCCTAATTGAAACAAAAATATATAATATTGAATTAACTTAATCAGCAATAATCAATGTTGTCTTTCGGTTAACCTACATTATCCTCACTGCATACATACGCCTTTATAAGCTAAAAAAAATTGCGCCGGGATTTGGTTGACAATTTTCAGAGTGATTGCATAATCTTTCTTTATAAGAAGGGCAAAAAGGTGCCAAGTCCAAGAAAGTCAATTTTCGCCAAAAATTTTTTTTCGATTTTGCATCAAATCTCGACGTTTCATGCATTTTAAAGACATTTGGCATCAAATATACAAATTCGATTTTGAAATATCCCTTTACTCCCCCCTTTGAGAATATTTCAGTTGATTTTATATGGGAATTTGCTGTGTGGCCACACTCTACGTAACTCCGGAGCCGGAAACCCAATCAGTAAAAAAATCAATAGTAGCCGATGGGAAGGTTATGTATTTCATTTGAGACTAAGTTTGTGCAAATCGGTCCAGCCATCTTTGAGAAACAGAGATGACATTTTTTTCCACATACACACATGCGGAGGGCAGCAGGGACAGGAAGACAGAAGTTTAGGAGCTTAATGAACCCTTTCCCCCTCCGCACCTACTGCGAGTTGGGGAGTTTTGCTAGGATATGGTGGGGAAAGGCAATGTTGGGCTCTGCCAAACCTCTAGAAAAAGCCATATAAATCCGAATGCTGCTCCGACGAAGCGAGTCGGTGCCACTTCCGCTAAGGTTTTATTCAAGACTTTAGCATAAAGCATCTTCACCTAGGGGCAGATCACTTTAAGAATGTATAACAAATTTGCTTCAAATTAGAAAAAATGCATTTAATTTCTATTTTTGCATCAGCTTGGCACTCCCTCGCAGAAAAGTTTGTTCAACAAACGTCCTACGCTGATCCACTTTGTTCGACGTTTTGTTAAATGTAGGGCTAGTTTTTCTGTAGGGTTTTGACGTCTTACACGCAACGCAAACCATATTGCAGACAACGCAAACCACATTGCAGACAACGCAAAAACATTGCACGCAACGCAAAATACATCATGAATTTCTATTTTGATGGAAATAAATGCATTTAATTTCGCTGATTTTTAAAAATGCATCACAAGTGATCTGCCCCTAGACCTTCACCCAACTGGAGTGCCAACCGGCACATTAGGATCGACACCAGTAAGATCCCAATTACGGCATACTGCGGGCTCTTTGCATCCTACGTCTAGCTCTGAGGCAGGCTGATCGTAGAGTTGCAGTCTCGGCACTCCACCAATATACCGGGAGTCTGCCGTTTCTTGGCAGGGTTTTCCTCGGCGTAGTGGCGTCGCACGCGCGTGGTAGAATGGCTACCAGCGCATCCCCGCTTAGACTGTCGGTGTTGGCCTCCAGTCCCAGGCCGCGGTGAAAACTTCGATGTCGAAGTGATTGGACTTCCACCCGCGTACCTGACAGAGATCTCCCGCCCTCGGATGCTGCACACCATAGTTGATCCTAAAGCGAATTGCTAAATGTTCGCTATGGGTGTAGCCCTCGTCTACCCTCCATTCCATACCTGGAACCAGACTCGGGCAGGCAAATGTTACGTCAATCCATGCATCCACCCCGTTTGTACGGAATGTGCTAGCGGAGCCATTATTGGCTGGCACAGTATCGAGTTTCGCAAGCGCCTCCAGTAGCGCTTTTTTTTTTTTTTTTTTACAATGGAGAAGACCTTTATGTCCTAGCCCAGTACACGTGCTAACGGTAGGGTCCAATCTACCACACGGGGTGCACTGGGGGCGTGTCGGACTCGAATGGTGACCAGCCATTAATACCGACTAAACTCCATTGGGCTCCGCCATCATTCCTCCCAGGAACTACCTCTCGGTATTACTTCTGGGGGGATGGCTGTACTGAATGTACTCATTCACTCTCACTCACGCGATCATACATCCTGTATGAGGCTTACTTGGGTGCTCTCTCAATCACTCTTTGATTCACTCTCAAACACTCCCACATGAGGCTGACTTTTGTGCTCACCTTTTACGTTCCATGCGAGGCTGACTTGTGTGCTCACCTTACTCATTCCTTGCTAGGCTTACTTTTGTGCTCGCCCTACCCATCCATGTGAGGCTGACTTGGGTGCTCACCCTATCACCTGATTCACTCTCAAACGTGCCACTCTATTGTACCTTTGTCACTCCCTCTGGCATCCCATGTGGGACATTTTTCTTAGGCCCCACTTCTGACATACCATGCGAGGCTGACTTTTGTGCTCACCTTTTTCATTCCTTGCTAGGCTTACTTTTGTGCTAGCCTCTACCAACCTGTGAGGCTGACTTTTATGCTCACCCTTAACATGCAATGTGAGACTGACTTGGATGCTCACCCTTTCACTCCTCTGCCACGCCATGAGGCATCGATAGCTTAGTTCCAACATACTACGCTACGACCCTCCCGTCTTGGCATGAGGCAGTCCACTTATACGCCTATACACTCACTCTTCTGTCTTGCTTCGGGGTGGCTTGGTTTACCCCTTACGCGGTTGCCATTCGCTGCGCCAACCTACCTCGGCATGAACAGACCATTCACTCTCTTATTTTGCGCTTGGCCTTTTTCGCTCCAGCTAACCAATCACTAGTTAGCCGTGCCCGCCGTCTGTTGCTCGGTTCGCCAGATTACCTGTAGCCTACTGGCAATCTGGATGGTAGCAGCCGAGACTGCGTTCCACTTCTCCACCGTTTGACACATCCGCTGAATAAGGGTATCCGGGGTTGTGTCCCAGCCACAGACGTCAAGCATTGCTCTTCTTTCGACGTCGAACCGAGGACATACGAACAGTATGTGTTCGGCAGTTTCATCTACACCTGGGCAGTCCGGGCAGACTGGGACCTCCGCGTGCCCGAACCTGTGGAGGTACTGACGGAAACAGCCATGGCCTGACAGGAATTGTGTCAGGTGGAAGTGAACTTCCCCATGGGGTCCAGTAGCGCTTGGCCCCTGCTATTTGTACAGCGGCTGCCCCACTCTACTGCCCAAGCGTTAAAGTCTCCCGGTATGACTACCGGTTTCCGGCCCTTTGCTTCTGACGAGAGCCTGTCGATTATCTGGTTGAACTGTTCTATTGGCCACCTTGGTGGAGCGTAGCAGCTACAATAGAACACACCATTGCACAGTGGTCGCAATGGTACCAAAACGTGCGTTTAATTAATGGTGCTCTAGGAGTTGATTTTAGCGATTTGGTGAGTTAGAAACACTTTTTCAAAATGGAAGCCCCCTTCTTTTGATGTATACTGAATTGTGATTAATCCACCTAAAAGTGAGATAGAAAATTTATTTCCACTAACTTTTAAGATAGAAGCACGATGTCAATGACAAAGTTATAGTGAATTCTACTGCGAGAAAACTTGTTGAACATGCAAACTCTCCAAAATGTAATGGTGTTGAGATAAAGCACGTTGTTTTTGGGAGGCACCCAAAAAATCATTTTTTCATTATAACTTTTTTCTGAGATTTTTGCAATTCTTTAGGTGTTCTATGAAGTTGTTGAAATTAAGAAATTGCAGATATTTGTTGAAGACGTCAATATTTTTTATTTCAAAACTTAAGAGTTATTAAATAAAGTGGGTTGAAAATACCGCCATTTTGAATGACAATTGCTAAGAGATGTGGAAATATGTGGAAGACATTTCGATTCTATGAGAAAGACAGTGACAAGTACTATAAGAAAAAATACTACTTACAACGGGCATCCTCCGGCCTGTATACAAAAAATACTTTCCGGCATGTTTTGCATTTTGTAACAAAATAAGTACGACTTTTTCAGCTTAAATTTTTTAGCGTTTTTTTTTCTATGTGTCGAATATACTAAAAAATCATTGAGAGTAATAAATACACATATAAATCGTGAACTTTGAATTTCTGTTATCTGAAACTATTCATAAATTAACAGGATTTGGAAAGTGAACACTAGAGACGTCTAAAAAGGTTTACTGCATTTTCATGAGTATGAACCATAGCAAAGAGTATTAGATATCATTTTCACGAAACGACTGTGTAGTAAGAGTTGCTATTTAGGATCCGACTTGCCAGAAAATCTTTAGAAAAATATTTTCACCTATATATTACATCTCTGTCAAATTTTAACCCTCAAAAAGGCAAGGGGTCTCAGAGGCTCGGCTAGTTACAGTTCCCTAGTTTCATTGAATTTGATGTTCAATAAGTTTTCTTGCAGTAGAATTTACTATAACTTTGTCATTGACATCGTGCCTCTATCTTAAAAGTTAGTGGAAATAAATTTTCTATCTCACTTTTAGGTGGATTAATCACAATTCAGTATACATCAAAAGAAGGGGGCTTCTATTCTGAAAAAGTGTTTCTAACACAACAAATCGCTAAAATCAACTCCTAGAGCACCATTAATTAAACGCACGTTTTGGTACCATTGCGACCACTGTGCATTGATCTTGGCAATCGCAACACCCTCAGCGGAAGAGTGTATTACCTCTTGAAGCGGGAACCGTCGCGTTGTACAGATTGCCATCATCCCAGACCCGTCCGACACCCAATTGCCGTTGCCGGCAGGGATGTTGTACGGGTTGGATAGGAGGGCGACATCTGTCCTCGACTCCGAGACCGACTGCCACAACAGATATTGGGCTGCTGCACAATGGTTAAGATTTATCTGTGTGACGTTCACGGCTTCTTCTTATTTGCCTCACCGAAGGGACACGAAGGTCCACCCATAGCATGGTTACGGGATTGCTTCTTAGCGGTGCAGATAAGGCATTTATGCGCCTTAGTGCAACCCCGCTCCTTATGCCCCTCCTCGCCGCAGCGACGACATAGTTTGCTCCTGTCTGTACCCTTACATTCGTACGACTTATGTCCGGACTCAAGGCACCGATAGCACCTATCCACTGAAGGCGGCTGGGGTATGCTATGGACATACTGACCAGGCGATCTTCAGTTTTCCTTACACGGTAACCTTTTTTGCTTCCGCTTTCAGTAGCCTGAGGTAGGCTACTTGCATGCCGTAGGGTCCCGCTCTTAAGCGCCCGCTCAATTACTGCGCCACATTGTTCCTTGACGGCAGCGATGACATCGTCTGCGGTCGTTAACTCGTCCAGTTGCTTACACTGGAGAGTCATTTCCGCCCCTAACGACCTCACCTGAGCGCCTTAACACAGGACCTCGTGGGCCAAAGCCTTATATACCGCACTAGATTGTGCGCCTCGCTTCAGCACCAAAAGCATTTCTCTTGTATTGGTGCGTCTCATGCTGCGCACGTCTTGCCCTGGTAGCCGCACGTCTTGCCCTAGCCGAGAGTACCTATGTCGGCCTTCTTTCTTCCCTCCCTCTTGGAGGCCACTGTCTGGGTTCCTCTGTCGGCCACCTCTCGACCTTCTACCCTCTTGGCGTAAGCCTGCTGTTCCTGTCTTGCGACTCGAACAGCTTTTCGGAGCACCAGCAGGCTCTGTCTCAGATCCTTGCCTATGTTTTGTTTCGCATTTGTAAACTCGATGATACTATCGAGTTGCTCCACAACTTTACGCATCGCGATTAGTGGCCCGTCCAGCTCGCTGGTAGGGCTACCTACCACTGCTGAGGGGTCACTGGTGTTGTCGGATGCAGCCCCCGTCGCTCCACTACCTTCCCCACTGGGGGGAGACCTCATCAAACCACCTTTGGCAAAGGGGTTCGGCACCTTCGTTTGATTATTTTTATTTTTATTCACTTCGCTCACTGATCCCACGAGTATTGCGAGAAAGAAAGGTCCGCCACGCCAGAGCTCCGCAGTAACGTGGTAAGGGACGCTTACTGTGGGGGTTGCCCAGGTATCCCAGAGGCTCCGTTAACGATAGAGCATCTTTTTCACCCCCTCGATCACTCATCCCTCGGCACGGGTCGCTTCACGCCTTGGACTTGGGGTTATGACCTTTGTTGCTTTATGTAATGGCCGCGGCCCAGATCATCACAACTCCTTTACCAGGGCTTTGAACCTGTAGCTCTGGTTCTCAATAGTTCCAAGTACGTAGGTTATTACGGACATGCTACTATTGAAATCCGTCATTTGCTAGCGGAGTTACATAAGTCTATATTTCACAATATGTATATTTGATCTAAAATTTACTCTTATTTTGGGATTTGTTTCTGATTCAAAGCAGATTTTTATTAGCGTACTAGTTTGACTGTTTTAAAAAAGAACAGTAATCGATAATTTGCAAGTAGTGTATCTAGTGCTATAGCGCAAACATATAAAAACCTGTTTTAATCCACCTAGAGGTGCAATTGTGCCTTTCTCATTTCTCCAAGCTATGATTTAATAGCTGGTTCGTAAAATATAACATTATGGAAATGTCTTTCATTCTTATTACACTTGGTAAGTATATATAAGAGCTCCTTTTTGCATTCATCGCGGTATCGGTTTGAATCGGAGTTTTCTATGTGATTGCACTCCACAACCCGTAACTCCGGAGCCGGAAGTCGGATGGAGATGAAATTTAATATCAGTTTCCGGGGACGCAACACATTTCATTTGAGACTAAGTTGATCAAATCGGTCTAGCCATTTTCGAAAAACCAATATAACCGTTATTCTGAATTTGGATGCTTCCGGATCCGTCGATGGTGGTCAGTGTGGCAAAAGAGACTTTGAATGACCGTTGGTGACCTAGATCTACAAATTCAACAGTTGTGTTTACATTTTGGAAAATATCACCCTGTAATTCAGGAACCAGAACTCGGATCCACACAAAATTCAACAGCAGCTGATGGACCTTTCATTTAAAATCAAGTTTGTCAAAATCGGTTCAAAAATTCCGAGAAACCGGTGTGGACAAATCAACAAATTTTGTTTTGTAACCATAATCTTCAACTCATAATCCGGAACAAGATGTCAGTTGAAAATGAAATTCAATAGCAACCTTTGGGAATATTATACCTTTCATTTGAATCTTAGTTTGTAAAAATCGGTTCAGCCATCTCCGAGAAACCGATGTGGACATTTTGTTAACAAATCCGCACATACACACATACATATTGTTCGCGCCTCTGTTCAGCGCTAATCACTGCCAAATAAAATTGTCCACACCATTTCATTATTATCGAGCAACATCTCCAACTAGCAAGAACATTCTCGAATGAACGCCCAATATTCCTTTCGCGCACGATCATCTCACACACAGCAGTAGCAACAACAATAGCAGCAGCAGCGATACGCGCGGTATTGCATCATCGTCAGCGAGCGTGAGTGATCCAACGATACAATCGACCGATGCGGAAAGGAGACGAAAAACAATTGATGTTTGACATGGTATCGACAAGCATCGCGGATGAGCCACGCGTTTCTAGAACGTGTGGCGTGTAATATAAGTACGCGCGTTCTGCGCATCGCAGCAGTCAGTATTATTCCAACAAGTAAAGTGTGAAGTACAAGTGAAGAGTGAAAATAAAAGAGTAAAGTGTGAAGTGCAAAAAGTGTTTTTCCTTCCAATAAATCACATCCAGTTGCAAGTGGTTTTCCTAAATACAGTCCACATAAGTTGTTTGCGGTTTGTTTTGAGTGGTCCATCCAAGAGTTTTATTTGTCTGCGGACAAGTGTAAACATAGCCAGCCACCAACAGCAAGCTGTAAATTTTCCACACCAAGGGCCACCCCTAGGCCCAAACATTGGTCCTTCGAGCCGGATATTAGGTCCATCGTTCCTATTGCCACCGTGACTTCTGCTGTGATTACTGAGTGATTAGTGATAATCAGTGATAAACAGCCAAAATGCCGCCCAAGAGAACTCCAGTGAAAAATGCTGATGAGCGCACTGACATCTTCATCACTATCAGAAGATGTCAGTGCGCTCATTCACTTCCGCGAAATGGCGCAAGCAAAAGTGCTCCGGATTGAATCCATACTGCAGAATGCCAGAGTGGAGCAAACCGAGCTCACTCTTCCACAAATAAAAACATTTGTGAAGAAGTTAGAAGCAGCCTACGCCGAGTTCACTAGCAATCATCAGCGAATCATTGAAAGTATTCCTGCAGCCAAAAGAAAGGAACACAGTCAGTACTATCTGCAATTTGAGGATCTTCACGACAGTGTATCCATTTTGCTCGAAACATGGCTCGAGGAAATTTCCAAGACACCAGTAGTTCCGCCACCCTCACAGTCCATCGTCAATCAGCAGCCGGTGATTGTCCAACAGCCACTCCCACGTGCTATACCTACATTCGATGGAAAATATGAGCACTGGGAGAGATTCAAGATGATGTTCCGGGATGTGGTGGACCAATCCAACGAATCCAACCGCATCAAACTGTATCATCTTGAAAAAGCACTCATCGGAGATGCTGCAGGTATAATAGACGCAAAAACTATCAACGATGGAAACTATGAGCGGGCATGGCAGCTGCTCGAGGAACGCTTCGAAGATAAAAGACGCATAGTTCATCTACACATTGGAGGTCTCATTAACACGAAGAAGTTGTCCAAGGGGAGCTACGATGAATTACGAACGCTCGTCGAGTCTTTTGTCAGCCATGTGGAGAACCTCAAATTTCTTGGCCAAGATTTCTTTGGAGTTTCAGAGCAGATTCTGATATACATACTGGCTAGAGCGCTGGATGGCGAAACTAAGATGCTTTGGGAGTCCACAATCAAGCGAGGAGATATGCCCAGCTACGACGAAACCATTGCTTTCCTGAAACACCGTGACTACGTACTAGAGCGATGCCAAAACCAACTACAAAGCAACGAATTTTCCATCAAGCCACAGCATATCAATCCCGTACCACAAACCATCAAGGCATCATTCCATAGAGCCTACACAGCTACAACACAGCCAAAAGAAGGACCTCAGTGTGACTTCTGTGGGTGCAATCACTTTAATTTCAAGTGTCCGTCATTCAGAAAGTTATCGATCAGCCAGCGTTTCGCAATGGTGAGGAGGAAAAATATTTGTTTTAACTGCCTCCGAGTTGGACACCGATCGATACAATGCCACTCCACTAAGTCATGTTTCAAATGCCAAAAGAAACACCATACCATGTTGCACTATGAAACTCCGTTGCAGAATGTTGCGTCACAGGGAAGTTTTGTGAGTCAGCCAACAAACTCGTCGATAGCACGTGAATCGATCAGCAGTGAACGATTTGGTAATGAGCCATCTTCGCCCAACCACTTCCAGTTACAGAAAACTCCTATGCTTCTTACGGCCGTCGTCAATGTGCGAGATCGCAAAGGAGGAGTTATTTCTTGCCGCGCCTTGCTGGACAACGGTTCCACGGTAAACCTAATTTCTGAATCAATGGCGAACCGTTTAGGTCTGGAAAGAAAACCAGTATGCATCCCTATTACTGGCATAGGAGAATCAAAAAAGTATGCTAAAGACATCATCCTCGCAGAAGTTCGATCCAGAATCAGCAATTTTAGCATGGAAATAGAATGCTTGGTCGTTTCCAAAGTAACGGAAGTGATTCCCACAACAAAGATCGATATATCCAATTGGCCGATACCAGCAGGTTTTCAAATGGCGGATCCGCAGTTCCATACGCCCAACCATGTTGACATACTCATCGGTGTATCCAAGTTCTTCCGACTCATTTCGGATGAGTAGTCGCTGGAGATATAGTAAATTCATATTTGAGACACCCCAGCTCGAAGCCATCAATCCTTCCGATTGAGGACAACCGGTTTTCTAAGTATGAACATCCTAATAATTCTGGGAATCCATCCCAGCCCGGAGGAGTATGTTCGCGCCTCTGTTCAGCGCTAATCACTGCCAAATAAAATTGTCCACACCATTTCATTATTATCGAGCAACATCTCCAACTAGCAAGAACATTCTCGAATGAACGCCAAATATTCCTTTCGCGCACGATCATCTCACACACAGCAGTAGCAACAACAATAGCAGCAGCAGCGATACGCGCGGTATTGCATCATCGTCAGCGAGCGTGAGTGATCCAACGATACAATCGCCCGATGCGGAAAGGAGACGAAAAACAATTGATGTTTGACATGTAATCGACAAGCATCGCGGATGAGCCACGCGTTTCTAGAACGTGTGGCGTGTAATATAAGTACGCGCGTTCTGCGCATCGCAGCAGTCAGTATTATTCCAACAAGTAAAGTGTGAAGTACAAGTGAAGAGTGAAAATAAAAGAGTAAAGTGTGAAGTGCAAAAAGTGTTTTTCTTCCAATAAATCACATCCAGTTGCAAGTGATTTTCCTAAATACAGTCCACATAAGTTGTTTGCGGTTTGTTTTGAGTGGTCCATCCAAGAGTTTTATTTGTCTGCGGACAAGTGTAAACATAGCCAGCCACCAACAGCAAGCTGCAAATTTTCCACACCAAGGGCCACCCCTAGGCCCAAACACATATATACATACATACATACATACATACATACATACATACATACATACATACGTACATACATATACACAGATATTTTGCGATCTCGGCGAACTGAGTCGAATGTTATATGAGACTCGGCCCTCCGGGCCTCGGTTACAAAGTCGGTTTTTGGAGCAATTGCATTACCTTTCTATATGAGAAAGGAAAAAGAATAATATTTAATTAGCTGAATCAGCATGAGTTCAATGTTATCTTCATGTGATTATATTTTGAAATGTTGGTGGAATGGGTTTGAAAGTGGAGGGAATGGAGGGTTAGTAGAGTGGGAGTGGAGGATGCGTCAGAAATCCTTCATCTTATTTCGGTATACGGGGTGGATGAAGGAAATGCAGGCGTGAGCGTGGTCCAAGGGGAGGGGAGTGATGAAGGAGGCAAGGTGGTGGGAGGGGCGGTGACGCAATACTCAACTGCATATTTTGCCTTCCATTTGAGACTTGGTTTGAGAAAATCGGTTCAGTCATCACCGAAGAACCGATGTGACTTTAATTGTGGAATATGCCCGGAATTCCGGACTTCCGGAATCGTCGATAGTGGATAATATATTCAAAGACTGTTTGATTGGCAATCAGTGATCTAGATCTGCGATTAGAAGTAATTTTGTGACCATTTCAATAGTTTTTAGCCTCTGAGGTATTACGATTGTACCGATTTATATGGGAAATTCCAGTGTATCCTTACTAACACCACTTTAACTCCGGAAGCAAGAGTCAGAACCGAATAAAATTCAGCAGCAGTCAATGGTATTACTGTATCTTTCATTTGAAAAAATCGGTAGAGAATTCGTTGGGGAATGGGTGTGATATTAGCTTAGGAACTTGGCGGGTTCCCCGGGGGCGTCATGAACCGTCATAGGTGGCCAATGTTGTCAAGGCTGCTTTGATTGATCATTAGTGATCCAGACCCGCAAACTAGAGTAATTTTACATAAATTTTAATATGTTTTACATCATTTGAACATCATGGTGGTACCAGTTTATATGAGAATTTGCTGTGTGACCGCACTCTTCAACCCGTAACTCCGGAACCGGAAGTCGGATCAACTAAAAATTCAATAGCAGCCGATGGGAGCGTTATACCTTTCAGATGAAAATAAGTTGATGAAAATCGGTCCAGCCATCTCTGCGAAAATTGTGTGAGTTTAAATGACACACACGCATACACATTCACACACATACACACACATACACACATACATACACACATACATACACACACAGACATTTGCCGATCTCGACGAACTGAATCGAATGGTGTATGACACTCGGCCCTTCGGGCCTCGGTTAAACAGTCGATTTTTACAGTGATTGCATAGCCCTGCTTTATATGAGAAAGGCAAAACGCTATCGTTTCTAGAAGTATGTAAACTATGTGTATTAGCAATTTGTTGTGGAATGACAGAAAAAGCAGCGGGAAATAGTTTTGCAGTGAGGCGAATGACCTTATGGTTAAAACATTGCTACACAAAAAGGTCCACAGTATATTGAAAATGGATATCTAAAGATAAATGAACTGACCTAGCCATTAAATATAACAGTACCATTCGCGTTTCTGTTGGAAAAGCCTTTGCACTCCGGAATACAATTAAAACTACTTTTAGAAAAATACAAAAATACTAAAACAAAGTTGTCTAATTCATAAGTAGTGTTGTGGTACCGGTAATACCGGTACCGAAAATCCTAGGAATACCGACCCATTATTGGTACCGTAATACCGATACTGATCAAAAGCCTGTTCCGGTATTTTCGGTACCATACAAAATTTTTTATGAAATATGTGTAGACTCTATTGGTGGACCCGTTTCCAAATATCGGTCTGCAATTAATTATATTGAATTGTCTTCTACATAAATCGTTCAGTTTACGCTTTTGTGGGGAAATGAGGTGGGCCATCGTCATAATAATTCTAGAAGTTACATTGAACGATGTTTAAATTCCTACACTATTTGGTCGAAATAAAATTTCAACTAGCTTCTACCAAATTTCAAAATATTCACATAAGAGACGTAAAAATTTGTTTTGATTTTTTTATTAGTGACCTTCTGATTGCTTCCAATTATTTACTGGGTGGCGCGTTATAAGACTGTGGCCTAAGTCATGTCTGTATTTGGTTTGCGCTTAAATCTATATCTACTAAAGAACGAACAGCGATTTAGTAGCTTATAATTTGAGAGTTGGTGAACTGCTTCGAATGGCGCGATTTTTGGTGATTGGAAAAGTCAGAAAAACTCCATAGTTAACAGGAAATTAGGAGCCTTATTTTGCATGAAAGTCAGCATTAATTTACAACAAAACGATAATTTCGAGAGGAAATGCGACCAATGTACACGGATTTACATTTCCATTTCGATTTACTGTTTAAAATAGAGTTTCTTACATTTACCATCTGTTGAAGTCGACGAAGACAAAGACAAGACAAAGACAAGACAAAGACAAGACAAAGACAAGACAAAGACAAGACAAAGACAAGACAAAGACAAGACAAAGACAAGACAAAGACAAGACAAAGACAAGACAAAGACAAGACAAAGACAAGACAAAGACAAGACAAAGACAAGACAAAGACAAGACAAAGACAAGACAAAGACAAGACAAAGACAAGACAAAGACAAGACAAAGACAAGACAAAGACAAGACAAAGACAAGACAAAGACAAGACAAAGACAAGACAAAGACAAGACAAAGACAAGACAAAGACAAGACAAAGACAAGACAAAGACAAGACAAAGACAAGACAAAGACAAGACAAAGACAAGACAAAGACAAGACAAAGACAAGACAAAGACAAGACAAAGACAAGACAAAGACAAGACAAAGACAAGACAAAGACAAGACAAAGACAAGACAAAGACAAGACAAAGACAAGACAAAGACAAGACAAAGACAAGACAAAGACAAGACAAAGACAAGACAAAGACAAGACAAAGACAAGACAAAGACAAGACAAAGACAAGACAAAGACAAGACAAAGACAAGACAAAGACAAGACAAAGACAAGACAAAGACAAGACAAAGACAAGACAAAGACAAGACAAAGACAAGACAAAGACAAGACAAAGACAAGACAAAGACAAGACAAAGACAAGACAAAGACAAGACAAAGACAAGACAAAGACAAGACAAAGACAAGACAAAGACAAGACAAAGACAAGACAAAGACAAAGACAAGACAAAGACAAGACAAAGACAAGACAAAGACAAGACAAAGACAAGACAAAGACAAGACAAAGACAAGACAAAGACAAGACAAAGACAAGACAAAGACAAGACAAAGACAAGACAAAGACAAGACAAAGACAAGACAAAGACAAGACAAAGACAAGACAAAGACAAGACAAAGACAAGACAAAGACAAGACAAAGACAAGACAAAGACAAGACAAAGACAAGACAAAGACAAGACAAAGACAAGACAAAGACAAGACAAAGACAAGACAAAGACAAGACAAAGACAAGACAAAGACAAGACAAAGACAAGACAAAGACAAGACAAAGACAAGACAAAGACAAGACAAAGACAAGACAAAGACAAGACAAAGACAAGACAAAGACAAGACAAAGACAAGACAAAGACAAGACAAAGACAAGACAAAGACAAGACAAAGACAAGACAAAGACAAGACAAAGACAAGACAAAGACAAGACAAAGACAAGACAAAGACAAGACAAAGACAAGACAAAGACAAGACAAAGACAAGACAAAGACAAGACAAAGACAAGACAAAGACAAGACAAAGACAAGACAAAGACAAGACAAAGACAAGACAAAGACAAGACAAAGACAAGACAAAGACAAGACAAAGACAAGACAAAGACAAGACAAAGACAAGACAAAGACAAGACAAAGACAAGACAAAGACAAGACAAAGACAAGACAAAGACAAGACAAAGACAAGACAAAGACAAGACAAAGACAAGACAAAGACAAGACAAAGACAAGACAAAGACAAGACAAAGACAAGACAAAGACAAGACAAAGACAAGACAAAGACAAGACAAAGACAAGACAAAGACAAGACAAAGACAAGACAAAGACAAGACAAAGACAAGACAAAGACAAGACAAAGACAAGACAAAGACAAGACAAAGACAAGACAAAGACAAGACAAAGACAAGACAAAGACAAGACAAAGACAAGACAAAGACAAGACAAAGACAAGACAAAGACAAGACAAAGACAAGACAAAGACAAGACAAAGACAAGACAAAGACAAGACAAAGACAAGACAAAGACAAGACAAAGACAAGACAAAGACAAGACAAAGACAAGACAAAGACAAGACAAAGACAAGACAAAGACAAGACAAAGACAAGACAAAGACAAGACAAAGACAAGACAAAGACAAGACAAAGACAAGACAAAGACAAGACAAAGACAAGACAAAGACAAGACAAAGACAAGACAAAGACAAGACAAAGACAAGACAAAGACAAGACAAAGACAAGACAAAGACAAGACAAAGACAAGACAAAGACAAGACAAAGACAAGACAAAGACAAGACAAAGACAAGACAAAGACAAGACAAAGACAAGACAAAGACAAGACAAAGACAAGACAAAGACAAGACAAAGACAAGACAAAGACAAGACAAAGACAAGACAAAGACAAGACAAAGACAAGACAAAGACAAGACAAAGACAAGACAAAGACAAGACAAAGACAAGACAAAGACAAGACAAAGACAAGACAAAGACAAGACAAAGACAAGACAAAGACAAGACAAAGACAAGACAAAGACAAGACAAAGACAAGACAAAGACAAGACAAAGACAAGACAAAGACAAGACAAAGACAAGACAAAGACAAGACAAAGACAAGACAAAGACAAGACAAAGACAAGACAAAGACAAGACAAAGACAAGACAAAGACAAGACAAAGACAAGACAAAGACAAGACAAAGACAAGACAAAGACAAGACAAAGACAAGACAAAGACAAGACAAAGACAAGACAAAGACAAGACAAAGACAAGACAAAGACAAGACAAAGACAAGACAAAGACAAGACAAAGACAAGACAAAGACAAGACAAAGACAAGACAAAGACAAGACAAAGACAAGACAAAGACAAGACAAAGACAAGACAAAGACAAGACAAAGACAAGACAAAGACAAGACAAAGACAAGACAAAGACAAGACAAAGACAAGACAAAGACAAGACAAAGACAAGACAAAGACAAGACAAAGACAAGACAAAGACAAGACAAAGACAAGACAAAGACAAGACAAAGACAAGACAAAGACAAGACAAAGACAAGACAAAGACAAGACAAAGACAAGACAAAGACAAGACAAAGACAAGACAAAGACAAGACAAAGACAAGACAAAGACAAGACAAAGACAAGACAAAGACAAGACAAAGACAAGACAAAGACAAGACAAAGACAAGACAAAGACAAGACAAAGACAAGACAAAGACAAGACAAAGACAAGACAAAGACAAGACAAAGACAAGACAAAGACAAGACAAAGACAAGACAAAGACAAGACAAAGACAAGACAAAGACAAGACAAAGACAAGACAAAGACAAGACAAAGACAAGACAAAGACAAGACAAAGACAAGACAAAGACAAGACAAAGACAAGACAAAGACAAGACAAAGACAAGACAAAGACAAGACAAAGACAAGACAAAGACAAGACAAAGACAAGACAAAGACAAGACAAAGACAAGACAAAGACAAGACAAAGACAAGACAAAGACAAGACAAAGACAAGACAAAGACAAGACAAAGACAAGACAAAGACAAGACAAAGACAAGACAAAGACAAGACAAAGACAAGACAAAGACAAGACAAAGACAAGACAAAGACAAGACAAAGACAAGACAAAGACAAGACAAAGACAAGACAAAGACAAGACAAAGACAAGACAAAGACAAGACAAAGACAAGACAAAGACAAGACAAAGACAAGACAAAGACAAGACAAAGACAAGACAAAGACAAGACAAAGACAAGACAAAGACAAGACAAAGACAAGACAAAGACAAGACAAAGACAAGACAAAGACAAGACAAAGACAAGACAAAGACAAGACAAAGACAAGACAAAGACAAGACAAAGACAAGACAAAGACAAGACAAAGACAAGACAAAGACAAGACAAAGACAAGACAAAGACAAGACAAAGACAAGACAAAGACAAGACAAAGACAAGACAAAGACAAGACAAAGACAAGACAAAGACAAGACAAAGACAAGACAAAGACAAGACAAAGACAAGACAAAGACAAGACAAAGACAAGACAAAGACAAGACAAAGACAAGACAAAGACAAGACAAAGACAAGACAAAGACAAGACAAAGACAAGACAAAGACAAGACAAAGACAAGACAAAGACAAGACAAAGACAAGACAAAGACAAGACAAAGACAAGACAAAGACAAGACAAAGACAAGACAAAGACAAGACAAAGACAAGACAAAGACAAGACAAAGACAAGACAAAGACAAGACAAAGACAAGACAAAGACAAGACAAAGACAAGACAAAGACAAGACAAAGACAAGACAAAGACAAGACAAAGACAAGACAAAGACAAGACAAAGACAAGACAAAGACAAGACAAAGACAAGACAAAGACAAGACAAAGACAAGACAAAGACAAGACAAAGACAAGACAAAGACAAGACAAAGACAAGACAAAGACAAGACAAAGACAAGACAAAGACAAGACAAAGACAAGACAAAGACAAGACAAAGACAAGACAAAGACAAGACAAAGACAAGACAAAGACAAGACAAAGACAAGACAAAGACAAGACAAAGACAAGACAAAGACAAGACAAAGACAAGACAAAGACAAGACAAAGACAAGACAAAGACAAGACAAAGACAAGACAAAGACAAGACAAAGACAAGACAAAGACAAGACAAAGACAAGACAAAGACAAGACAAAGACAAGACAAAGACAAGACAAAGACAAGACAAAGACAAGACAAAGACAAGACAAAGACAAGACAAAGACAAGACAAAGACAAGACAAAGACAAGACAAAGACAAGACAAAGACAAGACAAAGACAAGACAAAGACAAGACAAAGACAAGACAAAGACAAGACAAAGACAAGACAAAGACAAGACAAAGACAAGACAAAGACAAGACAAAGACAAGACAAAGACAAGACAAAGACAAGACAAAGACAAGACAAAGACAAGACAAAGACAAGACAAAGACAAGACAAAGACAAGACAAAGACAAGACAAAGACAAGACAAAGACAAGACAAAGACAAGACAAAGACAAGACAAAGACAAGACAAAGACAAGACAAAGACAAGACAAAGACAAGACAAAGACAAGACAAAGACAAGACAAAGACAAGACAAAGACAAGACAAAGACAAGACAAAGACAAGACAAAGACAAGACAAAGACAAGACAAAGACAAGACAAAGACAAGACAAAGACAAGACAAAGACAAGACAAAGACAAGACAAAGACAAGACAAAGACAAGACAAAGACAAGACAAAGACAAGACAAAGACAAGACAAAGACAAGACAAAGACAAGACAAAGACAAGACAAAGACAAGACAAAGACAAGACAAAGACAAGACAAAGACAAGACAAAGACAAGACAAAGACAAGACAAAGACAAGACAAAGACAAGACAAAGACAAGACAAAGACAAGACAAAGACAAGACAAAGACAAGACAAAGACAAGACAAAGACAAGACAAAGACAAGACAAAGACAAGACAAAGACAAGACAAAGACAAGACAAAGACAAGACAAAGACAAGACAAAGACAAGACAAAGACAAGACAAAGACAAGACAAAGACAAGACAAAGACAAGACAAAGACAAGACAAAGACAAGACAAAGACAAGACAAAGACAAGACAAAGACAAGACAAAGACAAGACAAAGACAAGACAAAGACAAGACAAAGACAAGACAAAGACAAGACAAAGACAAGACAAAGACAAGACAAAGACAAGACAAAGACAAGACAAAGACAAGACAAAGACAAGACAAAGACAAGACAAAGACAAGACAAAGACAAGACAAAGACAAGACAAAGACAAGACAAAGACAAGACAAAGACAAGACAAAGACAAGACAAAGACAAGACAAAGACAAGACAAAGACAAGACAAAGACAAGACAAAGACAAGACAAAGACAAGACAAAGACAAGACAAAGACAAGACAAAGACAAGACAAAGACAAGACAAAGACAAGACAAAGACAAGACAAAGACAAGACAAAGACAAGACAAAGACAAGACAAAGACAAGACAAAGACAAGACAAAGACAAGACAAAGACAAGACAAAGACAAGACAAAGACAAGACAAAGACAAGACAAAGACAAGACAAAGACAAGACAAAGACAAGACAAAGACAAGACAAAGACAAGACAAAGACAAGACAAAGACAAGACAAAGACAAGACAAAGACAAGACAAAGACAAGACAAAGACAAGACAAAGACAAGACAAAGACAAGACAAAGACAAGACAAAGACAAGACAAAGACAAGACAAAGACAAGACAAAGACAAGACAAAGACAAGACAAAGACAAGACAAAGACAAGACAAAGACAAGACAAAGACAAGACAAAGACAAGACAAAGACAAGACAAAGACAAGACAAAGACAAGACAAAGACAAGACAAAGACAAGACAAAGACAAGACAAAGACAAGACAAAGACAAGACAAAGACAAGACAAAGACAAGACAAAGACAAGACAAAGACAAGACAAAGACAAGACAAAGACAAGACAAAGACAAGACAAAGACAAGACAAAGACAAGACAAAGACAAGACAAAGACAAGACAAAGACAAGACAAAGACAAGACAAAGACAAGACAAAGACAAGACAAAGACAAGACAAAGACAAGACAAAGACAAGACAAAGACAAGACAAAGACAAGACAAAGACAAGACAAAGACAAGACAAAGACAAGACAAAGACAAGACAAAGACAAGACAAAGACAAGACAAAGACAAGACAAAGACAAGACAAAGACAAGACAAAGACAAGACAAAGACAAGACAAAGACAAGACAAAGACAAGACAAAGACAAGACAAAGACAAGACAAAGACAAGACAAAGACAAGACAAAGACAAGACAAAGACAAGACAAAGACAAGACAAAGACAAGACAAAGACAAGACAAAGACAAGACAAAGACAAGACAAAGACAAGACAAGACAAAGACAAGACAAAGACAAGACAAAGACAAGACAAAGACAAGACAAAGACAAGACAAAGACAAGACAAAGACAAGACAAAGACAAGACAAAGACAAGACAAAGACAAGACAAAGACAAGACAAAGACAAGACAAAGACAAGACAAAGACAAGACAAAGACAAGACAAAGACAAGACAAAGACAAGACAAAGACAAGACAAAGACAAGACAAAGACAAGACAAAGACAAGACAAAGACAAGACAAAGACAAGACAAAGACAAGACAAAGACAAGACAAAGACAAGACAAAGACAAGACAAAGACAAGACAAAGACAAGACAAAGACAAGACAAAGACAAGACAAAGACAAGACAAAGACAAGACAAAGACAAGACAAAGACAAGACAAAGACAAGACAAAGACAAGACAAAGACAAGACAAAGACAAGACAAAGACAAGACAAAGACAAGACAAAGACAAGACAAAGACAAGACAAAGACAAGACAAAGACAAGACAAAGACAAGACAAAGACAAGACAAAGACAAGACAAAGACAAGACAAAGACAAGACAAAGACAAGACAAAGACAAGACAAAGACAAGACAAAGACAAGACAAAGACAAGACAAAGACAAGACAAAGACAAGACAAGACAAGACAAGACAAAGACAAGACAAAGACAAGACAAAGACAAGACAAAGACAAGACAAAGACAAGACAAAGACAAGACAAAGACAAGACAAAGACAAGACAAAGACAAGACAAAGACAAGACAAAGACAAGACAAAGACAAGACAAAGACAAGACAAAGACAAGACAAAGACAAGACAAAGACAAGACAAAGACAAGACAAAGACAAGACAAAGACAAGACAAAGACAAGACAAAGACAAGACAAAGACAAGACAAAGACAAGACAAAGACAAGACAAAGACAAGACAAAGACAAGACAAAGACAAGACAAAGACAAGACAAAGACAAGACAAAGACAAGACAAAGACAAGACAAAGACAAGACAAAGACAAGACAAAGACAAGACAAAGACAAGACAAAGACAAGACAAAGACAAGACAAAGACAAGACAAAGACAAGACAAAGACAAGACAAAGACAAGACAAAGACAAGACAAAGACAAGACAAAGACAAGACAAAGACAAGACAAAGACAAGACAAAGACAAGACAAAGACAAGACAAAGACAAGACAAAGACAAGACAAAGACAAGACAAAGACAAGACAAAGACAAGACAAAGACAAGACAAAGACAAGACAAAGACAAGACAAAGACAAGACAAAGACAAGACAAAGACAAGACAAAGACAAGACAAAGACAAGACAAAGACAAGACAAAGACAAGACAAAGACAAGACAAAGACAAGACAAAGACAAGACAAAGACAAGACAAAGACAAGACAAAGACAAGACAAAGACAAGACAAAGACAAGACAAAGACAAGACAAAGACAAGACAAAGACAAGACAAAGACAAGACAAAGACAAGACAAAGACAAGACAAAGACAAGACAAAGACAAGACAAAGACAAGACAAAGACAAGACAAAGACAAGACAAAGACAAGACAAAGACAAGACAAAGACAAGACAAAGACAAGACAAAGACAAGACAAAGACAAGACAAAGACAAGACAAAGACAAGACAAAGACAAGACAAAGACAAGACAAAGACAAGACAAAGACAAGACAAAGACAAGACAAAGACAAGACAAAGACAAGACAAAGACAAGACAAAGACAAGACAAAGACAAGACAAAGACAAGACAAAGACAAGACAAAGACAAGACAAAGACAAGACAAAGACAAGACAAAGACAAGACAAAGACAAGACAAAGACAAGACAAAGACAAGACAAAGACAAGACAAAGACAAGACAAAGACAAGACAAAGACAAGACAAAGACAAGACAAAGACAAGACAAAGACAAGACAAAGACAAGACAAAGACAAGACAAAGACAAGACAAAGACAAGACAAAGACAAGACAAAGACAAGACAAAGACAAGACAAAGACAAGACAAAGACAAGACAAAGACAAGACAAAGACAAGACAAAGACAAGACAAAGACAAGACAAAGACAAGACAAAGACAAGACAAAGACAAGACAAAGACAAGACAAAGACAAGACAAAGACAAGACAAAGACAAGACAAAGACAAGACAAAGACAAGACAAAGACAAGACAAAGACAAGACAAAGACAAGACAAAGACAAGACAAAGACAAGACAAAGACAAGACAAAGACAAGACAAAGACAAGACAAAGACAAGACAAAGACAAGACAAAGACAAGACAAAGACAAGACAAAGACAAGACAAAGACAAGACAAAGACAAGACAAAGACAAGACAAAGACAAGACAAAGACAAGACAAAGACAAGACAAAGACAAGACAAAGACAAGACAAAGACAAGACAAAGACAAGACAAAGACAAGACAAAGACAAGACAAAGACAAGACAAAGACAAGACAAAGACAAGACAAAGACAAGACAAAGACAAGACAAAGACAAGACAAAGACAAGACAAAGACAAGACAAAGACAAGACAAAGACAAGACAAAGACAAGACAAAGACAAGACAAAGACAAGACAAAGACAAGACAAAGACAAGACAAAGACAAGACAAAGACAAGACAAAGACAAGACAAAGACAAGACAAAGACAAGACAAAGACAAGACAAAGACAAGACAAAGACAAGACAAAGACAAGACAAAGACAAGACAAAGACAAGACAAAGACAAGACAAAGACAAGACAAAGACAAGACAAAGACAAGACAAAGACAAGACAAAGACAAGACAAAGACAAGACAAAGACAAGACAAAGACAAGACAAAGACAAGACAAAGACAAGACAAAGACAAGACAAAGACAAGACAAAGACAAGACAAAGACAAGACAAAGACAAGACAAAGACAAGACAAAGACAAGACAAAGACAAGACAAAGACAAGACAAAGACAAGACAAAGACAAGACAAAGACAAGACAAAGACAAGACAAAGACAAGACAAAGACAAGACAAAGACAAGACAAAGACAAGACAAAGACAAGACAAAGACAAGACAAAGACAAGACAAAGACAAGACAAAGACAAGACAAAGACAAGACAAAGACAAGACAAAGACAAGACAAAGACAAGACAAAGACAAGACAAAGACAAGACAAAGACAAGACAAAGACAAGACAAAGACAAGACAAAGACAAGACAAAGACAAGACAAAGACAAGACAAAGACAAGACAAAGACAAGACAAAGACAAGACAAAGACAAGACAAAGACAAGACAAAGACAAGACAAAGACAAGACAAAGACAAGACAAAGACAAGACAAAGACAAGACAAAGACAAGACAAAGACAAGACAAAGACAAGACAAAGACAAGACAAAGACAAGACAAAGACAAGACAAAGACAAGACAAAGACAAGACAAAGACAAGACAAAGACAAGACAAAGACAAGACAAAGACAAGACAAAGACAAGACAAAGACAAGACAAAGACAAGACAAAGACAAGACAAAGACAAGACAAAGACAAGACAAAGACAAGACAAAGACAAGACAAAGACAAGACAAAGACAAGACAAAGACAAGACAAAGACAAGACAAAGACAAGACAAAGACAAGACAAAGACAAGACAAAGACAAGACAAAGACAAGACAAAGACAAGACAAAGACAAGACAAAGACAAGACAAAGACAAGACAAAGACAAGACAAAGACAAGACAAAGACAAGACAAAGACAAGACAAAGACAAGACAAAGACAAGACAAAGACAAGACAAAGACAAGACAAAGACAAGACAAAGACAAGACAAAGACAAGACAAAGACAAGACAAAGACAAGACAAAGACAAGACAAAGACAAGACAAAGACAAGACAAAGACAAGACAAAGACAAGACAAAGACAAGACAAAGACAAGACAAAGACAAGACAAAGACAAGACAAAGACAAGACAAAGACAAGACAAAGAGACAAGACAAAGACAAGACAAAGACAAGACAAAGACAAGACAAAGACAAGACAAAGACAAGACAAAGACAAGACAAAGACAAGACAAAGACAAGACAAAGACAAGACAAAGACAAGACAAAGACAAGACAAAGACAAGACAAAGACAAGACAAAGACAAGACAAAGACAAGACAAAGACAAGACAAAGACAAGACAAAGACAAGACAAAGACAAGACAAAGACAAGACAAAGACAAGACAAAGACAAGACAAAGACAAGACAAAGACAAGACAAAGACAAGACAAAGACAAGACAAAGACAAGACAAAGACAAGACAAAGACAAGACAAAGACAAGACAAAGACAAGACAAAGACAAGACAAAGACAAGACAAAGACAAGACAAAGACAAGACAAAGACAAGACAAAGACAAGACAAAGACAAGACAAAGACAAGACAAAGACAAGACAAAGACAAGACAAAGACAAGACAAAGACAAGACAAAGACAAGACAAAGACAAGACAAAGACAAGACAAAGACAAGACAAAGACAAGACAAAGACAAGACAAAGACAAGACAAAGACAAGACAAAGACAAGACAAAGACAAGACAAAGACAAGACAAAGACAAGACAAAGACAAGACAAAGACAAGACAAAGACAAGACAAAGACAAGACAAAGACAAGACAAAGACAAGACAAAGACAAGACAAGACAAGACAAAGACAAGACAAAGACAAGACAAAGACAAGACAAAGACAAGACAAAGACAAGACAAAGACAAGACAAAGACAAGACAAAGACAAGACAAAGACAAGACAAAGACAAGACAAAGACAAGACAAAGACAAGACAAAGACAAGACAAAGACAAGACAAAGACAAGACAAAGACAAGACAAAGACAAGACAAAGACAAGACAAAGACAAGACAAGACAAGACAAAGACAAGACAAAGACAAGACAAAGACAAGACAAAGACAAGACAAAGACAAGACAAAGACAAGACAAAGACAAGACAAAGACAAGACAAAGACAAGACAAAGACAAGACAAAGACAAGACAAAGACAAGACAAAGACAAGACAAAGACAAGACAAAGACAAGACAAAGACAAGACAAAGACAAGACAAAGACAAGACAAAGACAAGACAAAGACAAGACAAAGACAAGACAAAGACAAGACAAAGACAAGACAAAGACAAGACAAAGACAAGACAAAGACAAGACAAAGACAAGACAAAGACAAGACAAAGACAAGACAAAGACAAGACAAAGACAAGACAAAGACAAGACAAAGACAAGACAAAGACAAGACAAAGACAAGACAAAGACAAGACAAAGACAAGACAAAGACAAGACAAAGACAAGACAAAGACAAGACAAGACAAAGACAAGACAAAGACAAGACAAAGACAAGACAAAGACAAGACAAAGACAAGACAAAGACAAGACAAAGACAAGACAAAGACAAGACAAAGACAAGACAAAGACAAGACAAAGACAAGACAAAGACAAGACAAAGACAAGACAAAGACAAGACAAAGACAAGACAAAGACAAGACAAAGACAAGACAAAGACAAGACAAAGACAAGACAAAGACAAGACAAAGACAAGACAAAGACAAGACAAAGACAAGACAAAGACAAGACAAAGACAAGACAAAGACAAGACAAAGACAAGACAAAGACAAGACAAAGACAAGACAAAGACAAGACAAAGACAAGACAAAGACAAGACAAAGACAAGACAAAGACAAGACAAAGACAAGACAAAGACAAGACAAAGACAAGACAAAGACAAGACAAAGACAAGACAAAGACAAGACAAAGACAAGACAAAGACAAGACAAAGACAAGACAAAGACAAGACAAAGACAAGACAAAGACAAGACAAAGACAAGACAAAGACAAGACAAAGACAAGACAAAGACAAGACAAAGACAAGACAAAGACAAGACAAAGACAAGACAAAGACAAGACAAAGACAAGACAAAGACAAGACAAAGACAAGACAAAGACAAGACAAAGACAAGACAAAGACAAGACAAAGACAAGACAAAGACAAGACAAAGACAAGACAAAGACAAGACAAAGACAAGACAAAGACAAGACAAAGACAAGACAAAGACAAGACAAAGACAAGACAAAGACAAGACAAAGACAAGACAAAGACAAGACAAAGACAAGACAAAGACAAGACAAAGACAAGACAAAGACAAGACAAAGACAAGACAAAGACAAGACAAAGACAAGACAAAGACAAGACAAAGACAAGACAAAGACAAGACAAAGACAAGACAAAGACAAGACAAAGACAAGACAAAGACAAGACAAAGACAAGACAAAGACAAGACAAAGACAAGACAAAGACAAGACAAAGACAAGACAAAGACAAGACAAAGACAAGACAAAGACAAGACAAAGACAAGACAAAGACAAGACAAAGACAAGACAAAGACAAGACAAAGACAAGACAAAGACAAGACAAAGACAAGACAAAGACAAGACAAAGACAAGACAAAGACAAGACAAAGACAAGACAAAGACAAGACAAAGACAAGACAAAGACAAGACAAAGACAAGACAAAGACAAGACAAAGACAAGACAAAGACAAGACAAAGACAAGACAAAGACAAGACAAAGACAAGACAAAGACAAGACAAAGACAAGACAAAGACAAGACAAAGACAAGACAAAGACAAGACAAAGACAAGACAAAGACAAGACAAAGACAAGACAAAGACAAGACAAAGACAAGACAAAGACAAGACAAAGACAAGACAAAGACAAGACAAAGACAAGACAAAGACAAGACAAAGACAAGACAAAGACAAGACAAAGACAAGACAAAGACAAGACAAAGACAAGACAAAGACAAGACAAAGACAAGACAAAGACAAGACAAAGACAAGACAAAGACAAGACAAAGACAAGACAAAGACAAGACAAAGACAAGACAAAGACAAGACAAAGACAAGACAAAGACAAGACAAAGACAAGACAAAGACAAGACAAAGACAAGACAAAGACAAGACAAAGACAAGACAAAGACAAGACAAAGACAAGACAAAGACAAGACAAAGACAAGACAAAGACAAGACAAGACAAAGACAAGACAAAGACAAGACAAAGACAAGACAAAGACAAGACAAAGACAAGACAAAGACAAGACAAAGACAAGACAAAGACAAGACAAAGACAAGACAAAGACAAGACAAAGACAAGACAAAGACAAGACAAAGACAAGACAAAGACAAGACAAAGACAAGACAAAGACAAGACAAAGACAAGACAAAGACAAGACAAAGACAAGACAAAGACAAGACAAAGACAAGACAAAGACAAGACAAAGACAAGACAAAGACAAGACAAAGACAAGACAAAGACAAGACAAAGACAAGACAAAGACAAGACAAAGACAAGACAAAGACAAGACAAAGACAAGACAAAGACAAGACAAAGACAAGACAAAGACAAGACAAAGACAAGACAAAGACAAGACAAAGACAAGACAAAGACAAGACAAAGACAAGACAAAGACAAGACAAAGACAAGACAAAGACAAGACAAAGACAAGACAAAGACAAGACAAAGACAAGACAAAGACAAGACAAAGACAAGACAAAGACAAGACAAAGACAAGACAAAGACAAGACAAAGACAAGACAAAGACAAGACAAGACAAGACAAAGACAAGACAAAGACAAGACAAAGACAAGACAAAGACAAGACAAAGACAAGACAAAGACAAGACAAAGACAAGACAAAGACAAGACAAAGACAAGACAAAGACAAGACAAAGACAAGACAAAGACAAGACAAAGACAAGACAAAGACAAGACAAAGACAAGACAAAGACAAGACAAAGACAAGACAAAGACAAGACAAAGACAAGACAAAGACAAGACAAAGACAAGACAAAGACAAGACAAAGACAAGACAAAGACAAGACAAAGACAAGACAAAGACAAGACAAAGACAAGACAAAGACAAGACAAAGACAAGACAAAGACAAGACAAAGACAAGACAAAGACAAGACAAAGACAAGACAAAGACAAGACAAAGACAAGACAAAGACAAGACAAAGACAAGACAAAGACAAGACAAAGACAAGACAAAGACAAGACAAAGACAAGACAAAGACAAGACAAAGACAAGACAAAGACAAGACAAAGACAAGACAAAGACAAGACAAAGACAAGACAAAGACAAGACAAAGACAAGACAAAGACAAGACAAAGACAAGACAAAGACAAGACAAAGACAAGACAAAGACAAGACAAAGACAAGACAAAGACAAGACAAAGACAAGACAAAGACAAGACAAAGACAAGACAAAGACAAGACAAAGACAAGACAAAGACAAGACAAAGACAAGACAAAGACAAGACAAAGACAAGACAAAGACAAGACAAAGACAAGACAAAGACAAGACAAAGACAAGACAAAGACAAGACAAAGACAAGACAAAGACAAGACAAAGACAAGACAAAGACAAGACAAAGACAAGACAAAGACAAGACAAAGACAAGACAAAGACAAGACAAAGACAAGACAAAGACAAGACAAAGACAAGACAAAGACAAGACAAAGACAAGACAAAGACAAGACAAAGACAAGACAAAGACAAGACAAAGACAAGACAAAGACAAGACAAAGACAAGACAAAGACAAGACAAAGACAAGACAAAGACAAGACAAAGACAAGACAAAGACAAGACAAAGACAAGACAAAGACAAGACAAAGACAAGACAAAGACAAGACAAAGACAAGACAAAGACAAGACAAAGACAAGACAAAGACAAGACAAAGACAAGACAAAGACAAGACAAAGACAAGACAAAGACAAGACAAAGACAAGACAAAGACAAGACAAAGACAAGACAAAGACAAGACAAAGACAAGACAAAGACAAGACAAAGACAAGACAAAGACAAGACAAAGACAAGACAAAGACAAGACAAAGACAAGACAAAGACAAGACAAAGACAAGACAAAGACAAGACAAAGACAAGACAAAGACAAGACAAAGACAAGACAAAGACAAGACAAAGACAAGACAAAGACAAGACAAAGACAAGACAAAGACAACAAGACAAAGACAAGACAAAGACAAGACAAGACAAGACAAAGACAAGACAAAGACAAGACAAAGACAAGACAAAGACAAGACAAAGACAAGACAAAGACAAGACAAAGACAAGACAAAGACAAGACAAAGACAAGACAAAGACAAGACAAAGACAAGACAAAGACAAGACAAAGACAAGACAAAGACAAGACAAAGACAAGACAAAGACAAGACAAAGACAAGACAAAGACAAGACAAAGACAAGACAAAGACAAGACAAAGACAAGACAAAGACAAGACAAAGACAAGACAAAGACAAGACAAAGACAAGACAAAGACAAGACAAAGACAAGACAAAGACAAGACAAGACAAAGACAAGACAAAGACAAGACAAAGACAAGACAAAGACAAGACAAAGACAAGACAAAGACAAGACAAAGACAAGACAAAGACAAGACAAAGACAAGACAAAGACAAGACAAAGACAAGACAAAGACAAAGACAAGACAAAGACAAGACAAAGACAAGACAAAGACAAGACAAAGACAAA
>NC_080671.1:237833928-237972646 GCF_030247195.1 Topomyia yanbarensis | reverse complement strand
ACAAAGACAAGACAAAGACAAGACAAAGACAAGACAAAGACAAGACAAAGACAAGACAAAGACAAGACAAAGACAAGACAAAGACAAGACAAAGACAAGACAAAGACAAGACAAAGACAAGACAAAGACAAGACAAAGACAAGACAAAGACAAGACAAAGACAAGACAAAGACAAGACAAAGACAAGACAAAGACAAGACAAAGACAAGACAAAGACAAGACAAAGACAAGACAAAGACAAGACAAAGACAAGACAAAGACAAGACAAAGACAAGACAAAGACAAGACAAAGACAAGACAAAGACAAGACAAAGACAAGACAAAGACAAGACAAAGACAAGACAAAGACAAGACAAAGACAAGACAAAGACAAGACAAAGACAAGACAAAGACAAGACAAAGACAAGACAAAGACAAGACAAAGACAAGACAAAGACAAGACAAAGACAAGACAAAGACAAGACAAAGACAAGACAAAGACAAGACAAAGACAAGACAAAGACAAGACAAAGACAAGACAAAGACAAGACAAAGACAAGACAAAGACAAGACAAAGACAAGACAAAGACAAGACAAAGACAAGACAAAGACAAGACAAAGACAAGACAAAGACAAGACAAAGACAAGACAAAGACAAGACAAAGACAAGACAAAGACAAGACAAAGACAAGACAAAGACAAGACAAAGACAAGACAAAGACAAGACAAAGACAAGACAAAGACAAGACAAAGACAAGACAAAGACAAGACAAAGACAAGACAAAGACAAGACAAAGACAAGACAAAGACAAGACAAAGACAAGACAAAGACAAGACAAAGACAAGACAAAGACAAGACAAAGACAAGACAAAGACAAGACAAAGACAAGACAAAGACAAGACAAAGACAAGACAAAGACAAGACAAAGACAAGACAAAGACAAGACAAAGACAAGACAAAGACAAGACAAAGACAAGACAAAGACAAGACAAAGACAAGACAAAGACAAGACAAAGACAAGACAAAGACAAGACAAAGACAAGACAAAGACAAGACAAAGACAAGACAAAGACAAGACAAAGACAAGACAAAGACAAGACAAAGACAAGACAAAGACAAGACAAAGACAAGACAAAGACAAGACAAAGACAAGACAAAGACAAGACAAAGACAAGACAAAGACAAGACAAAGACAAGACAAAGACAAGACAAAGACAAGACAAAGACAAGACAAAGACAAGACAAAGACAAGACAAAGACAAGACAAAGACAAGACAAAGACAAGACAAAGACAAGACAAAGACAAGACAAAGACAAGACAAAGACAAGACAAAGACAAGACAAAGACAAGACAAAGACAAGACAAAGACAAGACAAAGACAAGACAAAGACAAGACAAAGACAAGACAAAGACAAGACAAAGACAAGACAAAGACAAGACAAAGACAAGACAAAGACAAGACAAAGACAAGACAAAGACAAGACAAAGACAAGACAAAGACAAGACAAAGACAAGACAAAGACAAGACAAAGACAAGACAAAGACAAGACAAAGACAAGACAAAGACAAGACAAAGACAAGACAAAGACAAGACAAAGACAAGACAAAGACAAGACAAAGACAAGACAAAGACAAGACAAAGACAAGACAAAGACAAGACAAAGACAAGACAAAGACAAGACAAAGACAAGACAAAGACAAGACAAAGACAAGACAAAGACAAGACAAAGACAAGACAAAGACAAGACAAAGACAAGACAAAGACAAGACAAAGACAAGACAAAGACAAGACAAAGACAAGACAAAGACAAGACAAAGACAAGACAAAGACAAGACAAAGACAAGACAAAGACAAGACAAAGACAAGACAAAGACAAGACAAAGACAAGACAAAGACAAGACAAAGACAAGACAAAGACAAGACAAAGACAAGACAAAGACAAGACAAAGACAAGACAAAGACAAGACAAAGACAAGACAAAGACAAGACAAAGACAAGACAAAGACAAGACAAAGACAAGACAAAGACAAGACAAAGACAAGACAAAGACAAGACAAAGACAAGACAAAGACAAGACAAAGACAAGACAAAGACAAGACAAAGACAAGACAAAGACAAGACAAAGACAAGACAAAGACAAGACAAAGACAAGACAAAGACAAGACAAAGACAAGACAAAGACAAGACAAAGACAAGACAAAGACAAGACAAAGACAAGACAAAGACAAGACAAAGACAAGACAAAGACAAGACAAAGACAAGACAAAGACAAGACAAAGACAAGACAAAGACAAGACAAAGACAAGACAAAGACAAGACAAAGACAAGACAAAGACAAGACAAAGACAAGACAAAGACAAGACAAAGACAAGACAAAGACAAGACAAAGACAAGACAAAGACAAGACAAAGACAAGACAAAGACAAGACAAAGACAAGACAAAGACAAGACAAAGACAAGACAAAGACAAGACAAAGACAAGACAAAGACAAGACAAAGACAAGACAAAGACAAGACAAAGACAAGACAAAGACAAGACAAAGACAAGACAAAGACAAGACAAAGACAAGACAAAGACAAGACAAAGACAAGACAAAGACAAGACAAAGACAAGACAAAGACAAGACAAAGACAAGACAAAGACAAGACAAAGACAAGACAAAGACAAGACAAAGACAAGACAAAGACAAGACAAAGACAAGACAAAGACAAGACAAAGACAAGACAAAGACAAGACAAAGACAAGACAAAGACAAGACAAAGACAAGACAAAGACAAGACAAAGACAAGACAAAGACAAGACAAAGACAAGACAAAGACAAGACAAAGACAAGACAAAGACAAGACAAAGACAAGACAAAGACAAGACAAAGACAAGACAAAGACAAGACAAAGACAAGACAAAGACAAGACAAAGACAAGACAAAGACAAGACAAAGACAAGACAAAGACAAGACAAAGACAAGACAAAGACAAGACAAAGACAAGACAAAGACAAGACAAAGACAAGACAAAGACAAGACAAAGACAAGACAAAGACAAGACAAAGACAAGACAAAGACAAGACAAAGACAAGACAAAGACAAGACAAAGACAAGACAAAGACAAGACAAAGACAAGACAAAGACAAGACAAAGACAAGACAAAGACAAGACAAAGACAAGACAAAGACAAGACAAAGACAAGACAAAGACAAGACAAAGACAAGACAAAGACAAGACAAAGACAAGACAAAGACAAGACAAAGACAAGACAAAGACAAGACAAAGACAAGACAAAGACAAGACAAAGACAAGACAAAGACAAGACAAAGACAAGACAAAGACAAGACAAAGACAAGACAAAGACAAGACAAAGACAAGACAAGACAAAGACAAGACAAAGACAAGACAAAGACAAGACAAAGACAAGACAAAGACAAGACAAAGACAAGACAAAGACAAGACAAAGACAAGACAAAGACAAGACAAGACAAAGACAAGACAAAGACAAGACAAAGACAAGACAAAGACAAGACAAAGACAAGACAAAGACAAGACAAAGACAAGACAAAGACAAGACAAAGACAAGACAAAGACAAGACAAAGACAAGACAAAGACAAGACAAAGACAAGACAAAGACAAGACAAAGACAAGACAAAGACAAGACAAAGACAAGACAAAGACAAGACAAAGACAAGACAAAGACAAGACAAAGACAAGACAAAGACAAGACAAAGACAAGACAAAGACAAGACAAAGACAAGACAAAGACAAGACAAAGACAAGACAAAGACAAGACAAAGACAAGACAAAGACAAGACAAAGACAAGACAAAGACAAGACAAAGACAAGACAAAGACAAGACAAAGACAAGACAAAGACAAGACAAAGACAAGACAAAGACAAGACAAAGACAAGACAAAGACAAGACAAAGACAAGACAAAGACAAAGACAAAGACAAAGACAAAGACAAAGACAAAGACAAAGACAAAGACAAAGACAAAGACAAAGACAAAGACAAAGACAAAGACAAAGACAAAGACAAAGACAAAGACAAAGACAAAGACAAAGACAAAGACAAAGACAAAGACAAAGACAAAGACAAAGACAAAGACAAAGACAAAGACAAAGACAAAGACAAAGACAAAGACAAAGACAAAGACAAAGACAAAGACAAAGACAAAGACAAAGACAAAGACAAAGACAAAGACAAAGACAAAGACAAAGACAAAGACAAAGACAAAGACAAAGACAAAGACAAAGACAAAGACAAAGACAAAGACAAAGACAAAGACAAAGACAAAGACAAAGACAAAGACAAAGACAAAGACAAAGACAAAGACAAAGACAAAGACAAAGACAAAGACAAAGACAAAGACAAAGACAAAGACAAAGACAAAGACAAAGACAAAGACAAAGACAAAGACAAAGACAAAGACAAAGACAAAGACAAAGACAAAGACAAAGACAAAGACAAAGACAAAGACAAAGACAAAGACAAAGACAAAGACAAAGACAAAGACAAAGACAAAGACAAAGACAAAGACAAAGACAAAGACAAAGACAAAGACAAAGACAAAGACAAAGACAAAGACAAAGACAAAGACAAAGACAAAGACAAAGACAAAGACAAAGACAAAGACAAAGACAAAGACAAAGACAAAGACAAGACAAAGACAAGACAAAGACTTAAAAAAATGGGTAAAAGTTGGAATGTTTACTTCTAAAGGCCATATCTCAATGGTTTGTTGGCCGATTCTAATTATTTTTTCATTATTGAACAGGTAGACGTTTCATCGTTGTCGTTGTTGGAATTCTGCTCGAACGGGACATCACGTTTGATCAGTCGTTCGATTGAAACACAAAGTGTGTTTTAGTTTTAAGGGATTTGCGTCAAGCCGGCGCTAATCTATTCCGACAATAAGTTAGTGTTGGTTTCTGATGAGGCGAAGCCGAAACGCAACACAGTATGAAATAAGGATTTGTGCCCTCTTGTACAAAGACTGGTTTTTACCAAAAAATTTTCACCCTAGCGAGAAATTTAGGTTTTTACCAAATTTCCTCCTTAGGGTGAAATATAGCATAGTGCTTTCGCATAGGCCTGCTAAGCCAAGACAGGTTTCGGTTTCACTGTGTCTCATCGGCATAAACAGAACTTCTGCTCGAACGGGACATCACGTTTGATCAGTCGTTCGATTGAAACACAAAGTGTGTTTTAGTTTCAAGGGATTTGCGTCAAGCCGGCGCTAATCTATTCCGACAATAAGTTAGTGTTGGTTTCTGATGAGGCGAAGCCGAAACGCAATACAGTATGTACTCATTGATGTTTCTCTCGACAAGCCATCAACGAATCATCTCCAATAACTAGACTTTTTGGCACGACGGAGACTGTCAAAATTGTTTTGTAAAATCGAATAATTTTCAAAGTTCGCACGTATACACCCTTTCCGTTTCATAATTTCTTTGTAAGTAACTTGTTTAGCTTCATATGCATCCGAGCACTCTCTGTCCCACCAGGGATTAGGAGGCCGGCTGTTCATTATCATGCCAGGATTGCATTTCGTTTGGGTTTGTTCTGCTGCTTCAATAATCAAACCCGCTAGAAATTCATATTCTTCGGTAGGTGGGAGCTCTTCCGTCGAAACAAGAGAAGTGGAAATTAAAGATTGGTATTTTTTTTCCAATCAATATTTCGTGTCAAGTCATAAGGGACATTTATTGAATTCGTGAGGCCTCATAGACCTTTCTCGTCCGACCTAACCTCCTTTTTTCTTATTTTTATTCAAAAGACTACACATTTTTAAGAATATTGCCGTTGAAATGAGACTATTTGGGGCTATCGCGATTTTTTAATGATTTTTTGAAATTTGAAAAATGCAAGAATGTTGAGTATTTTTTCCACCTTTGCAAAAATGGTGGGACTCAAAATGTATGTTTAGGCAACACTGTTTTGTATATTTTTGCTTGAGTTCCTGGCAACGCGGCAAATGAAGTGGTGAGTCGCGGTACAAAGTTCATTGGTTATGTAAACAAACTAAAGTGAACCTCTCGGTGGAGAACATTGCATGATAATGTTTAACCTCACTTTTTTGACAGTTCAGAGAGATTGTTTACATGGTCTTGGAATTTTTGTTGATTTGATCATAGTATGAGAAACTTGGTTTGGTTCGCTGCCAAATGTTAACACTTTCCAAACAAGGTCGCTCAGCTGTAATTTTGTAATGACGGCATCATACATTGTTCCGTTAAATTTAACATTTTTACTTTTCTTGTACATGATTCATTGTAGAAGTATGGAATTTCTAGCCAAACATTTGAAAAAGGTCCACTGCCAAATGCAAACAAATCGAATTTTCATGTTCTCTATTAAAATCCTGGGACAAAACCTGTGGATATATGTTTTTTTTCTTTTTTCTGATCATTTGATCTCTTGTATTACATAGCCACTCTTTCTTCCTCACATATTTTAAATGGACTGGCTACATTTGACAGTTCCCCCTGACTGCATTTGACGGTTCCCTTTGGCTGCATTTGACAGCTCCCCCTGGCTGCAATTGACATTAGGTTTTTTCGTATACACGTCACGTCCCAGTTAAAAACTATCTATCTGGTCATGTGCATAAACATAACGTAACAATGGATTATGAAGAATTTAGATAACGATTTTATAACAAATTATAAAAGGGCCCGGCTGGTATAAAACTAACTAGCAATACGCATATTATAAAATGATTATTAAGGATTATTGTAACTGATTCCAAAAGGATTATAAAGGCAGTGAAATACGTACTCAACGAATTAAGGGGAGTGTCTCATGTAAACAATATGCGCAATCAAACTAAATTAAACAGTATTAAATTTTTAAATAGAATTATAATGAATTCGACCAAAACTTCTTTTGCCTTTTTCCCAAGGTTTAAGTTGGGCAGTTAGACCCTTTTTAAATGTTTCAAATGTTTGGGTAGAATTTAGATTATTTTATCGTTGTTGCGATCAATTTCATTTGGTTTGTTTTGTTCACAATGTTAGTCGCAGAGCATTTTGGTGATCTATGGCAATTGATGACCTTTACACCCCATACTAGGTCTGCTCCTGTTGCAGCTGTCTCGCCCCGTCCGGCACCGATTCAACCGATGGTCCAGCTTGCGCCGCACTCGTCTGTCGCTATGCCAGTGGCAGGGACTTGGATTAAAGGCTAAAAGGTCAGCTACGGCTGGTGGTGTTGCAGCAATCGGTTTGCCTTCGGCCACGTTGGACGAAGCTAACACTCCGGCAGGACGAAGGTTTCAATGAGGGGCTCAGGCATAAGTAGCAGAGTCCTTGCACTTACTGCTTGTCGAGTGAACAATTCCGACGAAACCACTGCCACTCTCGCCAAGCTTGATCACCGTTATAAGTGCGACGTCAGCGGTGTAGTGCCAGGAATAGTCGAGAAGAGTGCCAGGACTGACTTGCCGAGATCTACAAGATTAAATAGCAGGGCGTTTTTAAAGTGACCGTAGTATAACGTAGAGGCTTTAGGCAGATGATTTATTCAGCAAAATAAGATAGCAAAATTACCCAAAACATAAGAGCTGGCTGCCGAAGTGAATCCACACACATCATCACCTACAGAGGCAAGCAATATTGGAACGCAGCGAAATTCCTTACAATGAATTGATCTCGTTAGATGAAATTCCAGGAAGTACAATTTTTATAGCATAATTTAATCCACCGAAATTGTAGTCCTCAGTCGAGAGAGAGACTGAGAGTAGCAGCAGCTAGGAATTTTCATTCGAAAGCTAGCAGCGCTTTCGCGTATCTTGCGCTAAGTAGAGAGCGTTGCTATCAGATGAGAAAATACCTCGCATCTATGACCAGTACGACAAGGACGGTCTGCTGACCAACGGTTCCGTCCGGTACCACCATAACACACGGCACCGGCGACACATATATTCACAACATACTAAATACTTATCCTTCCGAAAAAGTAAATAAATTGACTATGAAATTTATCATTCGTTGCCTAGTTATTTCGTGCCAATTTGAACAAGACAGCAGATAGCTTTATTGCGGTGCCAAAATGATGGCTACTCGGGATATAATATAAAAATATCTATCTATCTATCTATCTATCTATCTATATATATATATATATATATATATATATATATATATATATATATATATATATATATATATATATATATATATATATATATATATATATATATATATATATATATATATATATATATATATATATATATATATATATATATATATATATATATATATATATATATATACATATATATATATATATATATATATATATATATATATATATATATATATATATATATATATATATATATATATATATATATATATATATATATATATATATATATATATATATATATATATATATATATATATATATATATATATATATATATATATAAAAAAGTCAAAGTTTGTATGTATATGACTTATAGACTCCCAAACGGCTTAACCGATTTCCGTAAAAATTTGTGCATAGTAGGCATATGTTACGGAGCGTGTTTGTGTGCTATTAGTTGGGGATTATCTGCCCGCCAGATGGCGCTTCGAAGCAAATTGTGTTTTTCTCCTATTCCGTTGAAAGTCGCAGCAACGCGCGATGGGTATTAGCTAGTTTACATATAATTTCTCCTCCCTGATATTCTACCAGAATGTATAATAATAATGCAAATCAACGACAATGCGATAATCGACGAAACTTTTGCTGTAATGGAACTTGAACACGAATAATAAATAATTGTTCCATTCGAAAGCAATAACCTTGTTGTCCTCATGTTTGCAGCTATCATACGCTGGTAGGCATTCTGATCAATGGAAACGTTCTTCGATATGGGCATTGAACGATCAAAATCATTTCAACAACTTATCATCGACCGAATTCGTTACCTATAAAGTTCAGGTAAACTTCACCACCTAAAAATGAGTAATCAATCGGATCATCTTGTTAGGAATTAACCCACGAGCAAACAAACAAATGTGTACAAATCCTTATCCATCATCCAGAAAGCAATCGTTTTATAGCCCAATGCTTGATCTTACGATTCAGCATATGCCACCGGGTTTTACATCCAGCGCCGATTGGTCAATGTATGAACCAGGTTACCATTGTTCCAATCCTCATCCCTCTTGAGTTGATATTCTTTCAAAGAGCATCGAAAGTATTCAAGTAATGTAAATTTTAAAAGTCCGTGTCAACAAGTCTTAGGTAAACAAGCACACCGAACTGTCAGAAAAGTGAGGTTATACATTTTCATACAATGCTCTATATTATTGACAGGTATATGAATGAATCAATTCAGCATCAGTGATGCCAGGTCTATTTAAACAATAGCCTGCAGTAAAAATATAAAAGTCTGCCGATTGCTACAAAAATCTTCAATAAATGTATATAATTTAAATGATCAAAAATGTTGAAGGCTGGTGTATAAATTGGCTGGCATAGGCTTTGTTCTGCTAAATATTTGTAATCTGCAAAAGATCTGCAGTGAAAATGCAAAATCTGCAGATTTACTAATATATATGCAGATCTGGCATCCTTTTAGTATTCCCCACAGGAAATTCATCCAAATGGTGTAAAAATATGGGGAAACAAGGCAAGATACGTATTCAGAATATGGGGTTAAATGAGCAGCTTGCACTATTTTTGATTTTTTCAATAGTTAGAGGTACCAAATCATCGGGGCAATAGGCAGTAACGAATTGGGGATAAAAAAATTAAAGGGTTGTGTACAGGATACGACCACGGTGACATTAAAAATGTAGCTTTTTCAAGAGCGTGCAAATGAATTTTATCTATCACACATATCGACTCACGTTCTTGTTCACTCGCCTGTTTTCATATGTTACAATTTGCTATATACCCTCCCCATTAAAACATAATTTATTGAAGGTCTTTTAAAGGTAATCTATTAATTAATCAAGTATCTCACTAGGTGATTGGCATTATTTGGCTGATCCATCTAGTAAAAATAGGCTGGTCTGTCCAGAAAATATATTCAAAAGAAAAGTTCCACATTGAGAGCTGTGATGAGGAAGCCCACGCCCGCCAACGGAAATATACAGATTCTCCATGAAATATGAAATTTCATTTTCCATTTAAATTTTCAATAATGTACTAAAGAACTTAAGTAAACAATCTTAAGTTTAGGTATTTCTTGATCGATTAGTGGTGGAAAAAATGAAATTATTTGATAAATTACATTGTTATGCAACGTTCGCACTACCACTTAAAACGGGTTTTTATGCTATCTTGGTGACATTTTTCTTGTTGCTAATTATTAAAACGTGTTATAACTCTGCAGTGTAAACATTGTATTATTAAACCAATTCTGCAGCGTTTTATGTTATATAGGTGTTTTATGCGGTAATAGGATTGACATAATTATATCTTCAGTACAGCGGTTTGTTTCATAATTTAAAACAGAGTTATTTGAAAATTTAAATTAGTATACCCAACTGTTCTATTTGTTGTATACTTTAAAACGCAATTAGAACTGTTTTAAATACATAGGGTAGGACAGATATTCTGACTGGATAAACTGGGAAAACAATTTTAAGTCCAGTAACGCTTAAGACATGGCTTGAATTTGAATCGAAAAAGAACACCCGCTTCAACTGCTGCTGGGACGGTAAGTTCTGTTTTAAAATTTTCCGTTGTGTGCAGTACTAAACAAAAGTGTTTGAAATTAGAAAACAAAAAGTTCTGCTGGGAATGTGATTGTTTCCGATGCAATTACACTCAGATTTTTCAGGCAGGGGATACAGGCCGTGTAAATGAAAACTGCGTAAATTAAAAAAAAACGCGTTAATGAAAACCGCGTAAATTTCAAAATCCGCGTAAAGAAACCTGATTGTGCTCTCCTATATAAAATAATAAGCTGCTGAACAGTGCAATAACTACAGAACCACGTTGTCAGATGCCTTACTGATAAAAAACATATAACCGAAATATGAAATATGAAAACCAATAGGCTCTTTACCCTACGCAGCTACAAAGCGCCGTAAACATGGATTAACAAGTTACAACGCACACGCATGCATAAAAATAAATATATTTTTTTCAAACGCAACACTCTTAAGCAGCACACACCGTATTGAATTAAATCCAAACCACCCCGCCCACCCATTTTGCAAATCATTCTGTGACACCGTGCTGGTACCCGAAAAATCCGCACACGGCCACCGCTGCCGAAAATGCATACACGGTTAAATAAAACAACCTGCAGAAAAGTTCTTTTAACTTACTTTTGAGTTGTGCGTCGCTTTCGCACTTATTAGTGTTGTCAAAAACAAAAAGAGAGATTCGACTCAGTCGAGGTCTTCCGTGGAGGAAGGTACTTTTGAGTTGTTTGGGGTGAACTCAAAATTAGGTAAATTCAACTTAAATTTGAGTATAAAAAACCTATCAATGAGTTGTAGTTTTTGCCGTGGTTAAATGGAAACTACCTTCAACACGGTTTACCTAATTTTAAGTTCCCCCACGATACTGATTCAAACGTGTACGCGTCACCTCTATTTATAAACTAACCGTATATGGTTTAGTCACTTAAGTGCGAGTGTGTGCAAATGCCAACGTTACCGAAAATCGATAGCGCTTATTGCATCGCCCGGAGACAATGTTGCTCGTATGGAACAAGAGCAACAACTGATTTAAACGCTCATGCGTTGCTTCTTTTTATGACTTTTCGTGTTTCATTGAGCAACTAAGCTGCCCTCTCTTGACGGCTGTGTCTGAGAAATCTGCCTCACGAATGGTAATTTTCCCGTTTTTCGTGAACTTTTTAATTTTACCAATTTCCAAAAGTCTACTTTTATTGGGGAGATATTAAATTATTACCAATATTTAAGTTAGGTGTTTCTGAATCGGTTGGTGTATGAATGATTAAAATCCATCTAGTAATATCGGAGTTATAAGCGTGCAAACCTTACATAGTTTCGTTACATGCGAGATAGTTTAGATTTTAGAATGACACCTAGCCCCAGATAGTGGAGTAAGACATTTTTAATGTCAAAAGGAAGCAGCCTATCATATAAAATTTTTTGACGAGAAATGTCTATTCACTGTTAATTGAAATAACGACTGGCAAATGATCGCTACCGTGAGGAGCAGGTACAACCTTCCACGTGCAATCTAACCGAAGTGATGTCGAGCATAGAGATAGATCTAATGCACTTGGTCGTGCGGGTGGTCTGGGAATGCGTGTTGCTTCGCCTGTATTTAAAACTGTCATATTGAGCTCGTCACAAACATTGTATATTAAAGAGGATCGATTATCATTGAAGAAGGAACCCCCCAGTATCAGCCGCGGAGCAGCCATGGATTCCACTACCTCGAAAATCTGACGTTGTCCAATTTGAGCTTTTGGAGGTATATATATATATATATATATATATATATATATATATATATATATATATATATATATATATATATATATATATATATATATATATATATATATATATATATATATATATATATATATATATATATATATATATATATATATAGAAGCGATAGACATGTCTTTGCCTTTAATGTTCGTTTGGACAGCTGCAGCCTCAATGCCCGCAAAAAAGGGGATGTTAATTCTATAGAAAGAATAGGACTTTTTAATTCCTAGAAGCACTCCTCCATACGGGGTGTCTCGGTCTAGGCGAATAATGTTGAAATCATTCAAGTTGAAATTAATGTTTGAGGTAAGCCATGTTTCACATAAAGCAAAAGCATCGCATTTCAAATTATGCAGCAAAATTTTTAAGGAATCAATTTTAGGTATGATACTTCTGCAATTCCACTGTAAAATAGTGATGAGATCTTTCACTGGAGAAGATGAATTATCCATCGAAAGATACAATCGCTGCAAGGATGGGCCATTGAGCAATCAGCTGCTCTAAAAATGTTCTAATTGTTGGGAGGAAAGCTGAAAGTATACTCTTTAGTGGTTCAGAAATATTGAATGCTTTGAAAATCCAATCAACAATTTCAGAAAATTTCAATAACCCTATCCCCGGTTGAGGCTCGGAGGAAGTTGAAGTTTTATTATTACCAGTAATGGTGTTCTTTTTGGATTGTACATTACCAAAACTGGGAGGGACTGGCTTCGGTATTGCATCGGAATTCTTTAGCTTTGGCCGCAATTTATTTGTTAGAGGAGAAATTTTAAGGCCCTTGCTTGGCAGTTTGGGAAAAGAGGATTTTTTTCTTTTCCTGGATCCTCTAGGTAAAACAAATGATGTACCTTCGGACGCTTCGTTAGAGTCAGACTCTTTCGGCAATAGAATAGCGTATCTGTTTTCAGAGATCGTGGGTTCATGAGTAGCATTTTTCAGTATTTCTGCATAAGAGCGCTTAGACCTCTCCTTCAAGGATCGTTTAATTTTATCCTCCCGCAATTTATATATGGGACATGCAAGGAGCTCGTGTGAATTTTCTCCGCAATGTAAACATTTTTCTAAGTTTTTATTGCATGTATCCTCTTGATGAGGCCCCCCACATTTGCCACACCGTACCTTATTGGAACAGTAAGTGGCTGTGTGGCTAAGCTGTTTACAATTGAGGCAATTCATCACACGAGGGATGAAAAGGCGACCGGGGAGACGAATTTTATTAATAAGAACATGGCTAGGCAAAGCAGACCCAGTGAAAGTTACACGAAATGAATAGGATGGTCGGTCAACTTTTTTCTCTTCTTCAAGTGATACTGAGTACAATTGCTTACAATCGAGTATTTTAACTGTATTAACCCATTATTGCCCAACTTATTTTTCACGCGCATCACAAATTGTGTTTTCCGATTGAAGAAAAATGATGTGGTCATTCCAGTAAAATTATTTTTGTACTCAAAGTAGCTGATATTATAAGGAACAACCAGTGAAAATTTAAGATTGATCGGCTAATCGGTTCCTGAGATATCGTGATCGCCGCGGATGAACTTTTCAACAAAATACAACTCCGATATAATCAAGTTTTACTGTCGGTCCAGCGAGTCAACGGTCTAGCGTATCAAACACTACGAACCGCCTACAAGCGGTGAATGGGTAGCGGTCTATGAATAGCTGTAACTTAAGTTGTAGTATTCCGATCTTAATGAAACTTTGAGAAAATTTTCCTCAGCGTATGTAGTTTCAGAATATCTAATTTACAAAAATTCGATTTTTTTCATCCTAACAAAAATGTGCAACCCCTTAAGTGAAAATTGATTAAAAACAAAACATAAACACCGGTTTAACCACTCTAACTTCTCTAAACATATTCTGCAAGAGTATATGAACAATATTAACTCGTTTATAATGCCTGTTCTGCGTTATTAATTGACTAATAGGAGTTATTCTTAGCACCTACTATATATAGTAGGTTGGGCAATAATGGGTTAAGCAGGGTGTTCTTGAAACAACCAACACCATGCTTAAGTATATCCTCGGCAGTGAGGCTGGGTTCGGAGATGACTCCATCGCATTCTATATCGCGCGAAAGTATATAAACCTTATATTCACGCGTGAAGAGTTCGCAGGCTACTATCTTGTTAGCTTGTCTAATGTTATCAACGCTAACTCGAAGTTTGCCTTTATTTACTTTCACGATCTCTGTTACAGCAGAAAATCGTGAAGTTAGATCTCGTGCAATTTGCACAAGGTTTAATGGCTTTCCTTTCCGCCTGAAGAAAACTTGCCAAGGTCCAGAAGACCCTTGAGGGTATAATTTTATTCTAGGGGGAGTTGAGGGAGAATTTTGCTCTTGTGAAATGGAGGATTCCATCTCACTATCCTCCATCTCACCTACCATACACATTAAGTTAATTAAATACTTAAATTAGCACAATTATACTAAAATCTACCTGTCCTTCGAAGAGTTGCAGGTTCACGCTGTCTCCCTCTGTCACACGCTCGGGTTGAACACAGCGTAACCACCACTACCAAGATGGAGCCGCTGCTTACCTGTGGGTCCAGGGGTATTTCCGTACTACGTAGCGTGGCTAGGTACACAAATACACAAAAGCCCGTATCTGCACTAGTACAGATGAATAAGTGATGATGAAGCGAGACGCTTCACCAACAAGATGCAGCTCTGTCTCACGTCGTCACAAGCGCCGACTGTATGCAGCGCAAGCACTACCACCACCAAGGTGGAGTCGCCGCTTACCTGTGGGTCCAGAGGTATTCCCCTACCACGCAGCGTGGCTAGGTACACAAATACTCAAAATCCCGTATCTGCACTAATACGGATGAATGAGTGATGATGAAGCGAGCCGCTTCACCAACCAGATGCAGCTCTGTCTCACTCCGTCGCAAGCGCCGGTTATGTGCAGCGCAACCACTACCACCACCAAGGTGGGGCGCCGCTTACCTGAGACTTCGTTACCTTCGTACCAACTCGCTTATCGCGTGGTACCACTAACAAACGACCGCTCTCGCAGCCAACAATCCTGCCTGTCTCCGCACCAACACAGCATCAAACACTGACACGGCACACAAACTTCTAGCTTATTCACGGCTTGCACAGCCCTGGTTGCTACAGCCAATCAGCAAACACAACCTTTCAAGGCGAAGGCTAAAACTGTTATGATGTGCTTCTTCGTTGGTTGTTATAGCTTTGAATCGCATGTGTCCGTAACGACAGGTTGTTAGGTATCATTTTCGAAGCTAACAGAATGCATCACAACTGAAGAAAGCTTGCTTGCGAAGCGCGAACGATCGGTTCACGATGCGATTTTTCCCATGCTTGTGCATTCATATACCATCCAACGTCTATCTCACGACCGAATGCAATGTTTAATTCAACGGATAAATACATCAACTCTGGACAAATTTTCACTTTGATGTGAATTTACACATTATTTCGGCTTTGATGTGAACTTGCGTATTAATTTTTAGGCAATAGTTAAGTTATTAAGTTAATTCGCAAAATGTTTTCGGAATCGAATTCCTTGAATCACGCATATGTGATCAAGACTAATAATCCAAATCGGTTTAGTTTCGTCCCTAAAACACCCGTAAAGCAATTATATGTATACTCAATCGATCTCATTTTTATGTAGTGGAAATTGGGTGGCGAGGAATAAAAATTCAAAATGTTTAATATCTCCGCCATTCGGGAACAGATTTTGACAATTTATAGCTTGTTCGAAAGGTATTTTTACAAGCTCTAGCTCTTCCTCTCTCTCTCTGTGCACACTGCATTGCTTTGTTCGACAGTTATTTGCTTCAAACAATTTGTGTTTTGACAAAATTATCCATATCTCAGAAAGTAAACAACATATCAAAAAACAAAAATAATAGCGTCAAATGGCAACGTTAGGCCTTTCATTTGAAACTAATTTCGGTTCAGCGGTTGCTGAGATAATTACATGACATTAGTGCACATACATACATACCCACACACACACATATACAGACATTTTCTCAATTTTCTGTATCGATTTTGTTGGCTATTTTCGGCAAATTTGAGACTAAGAGAAACGAAAGCAATGAAATTGAAAGACGGATAGGTATTCTAGAGCGAATCAGTTATAAACTTAGAACGGAAAACTAGAACTAGGCAGGCTCATATGGGCATGATCGAAAGGCTGGCGTCGGCGGTAAAACATGATGATGAGTTATGTTCTACAGTAGACCATGCGGTAGACTTGGGTGCAACGCCCAACTCCTACTCTGCAGAAGGCAAAGAATTCTTCACATTTCCTTTCGATCATGCCCATATGAGCCTGCCTAGTTCTAGTTTTCCGTTCTAAGTTTATAACTGATTCGCTCTAGAATACCTATCCGTCTTTCAATTTCATTGCTATCGTTTCTCTTAGTCTCAAATTTGCCGAAAATAGCCAACAGAATCGATACAGTAGAACCTTGCGGCAATTAAAACATAGTAACATTCTCTCAATTTGTTGAGCTGCGTCGATTGGTATATGAGACTCGGCCCTCTGAGCCTCGGAAAAAGTTTTCAAAGTTTGAGCGAATTCTATACATTTCTTTTGTAAGAAATGTAAAAATCGTCAGTTTGCTTTCTGACCTCGTATTAGGTGCTACGTTCCGTCAGCTCGAAGCAATATATTCCATGACTAGGGTTCGTCGCGGTGCGGATGTGGGCGGTAAATGGATAGTCCGCACCGCAACCGCAAAAAAATAATAAAGCCGCCCCGCTTACCGCAACCGCGCTGCATTTGTTTTTTTTTAAATTTGTTTTGAAATTATTCATTTATTTTGTATAACCATTGTAACGTGCTCCGGTGGGGGTCAATTTAATTTATAATTTATTTCGCTCAAACAACACAATAACAACACAACAGGTACCTAACACATTAAAACGCCTAATAGTCTTCAATCAAAGTACTCAGCTTTAGCGCCATCCTATATAAATAGAATGCCAAGTCTCAATATTGTTTTGCCCAGCTGCTAGCGGCCAGTCGTAGGTTCGAGCAGCAGATATAAGAAAACTATTAGGACCTCGAATATCGTTATTCATTTGATAAGGTTCAACGTGAGGTCCGGAAAGAAAACAAATCTGCTCTAAGCGTCATAAATACATTACACTATCCTCCTTCTCCAAAGAAAAAATTGAAATTTTTTCAATTCAATTGAATACATCTATTGAAGACTTATAGATCCTTTTAGACTCAATGCTTTCTGTAATGAGAGATGGCGTTTGGTCACGGATTTCTTACAATAATATTTTATTGCGTCTATTACCCTATTACCTATTAGGTAATAGACGCAATAAAATATTATTGTAAGAAATCCGTGACCAAACGCCATCTCTCATTACTGAAAACAAAGTGGTCGTTCATCTTTCTATCAATGCTTTCTGTCTTTCAAGAAAAACTTTTATCCTAATGCTTCCTGTCTTTCAAGGAAGACTTTCATATCCTAGTGCTTCCTGTCTTTCAAGGACTCCTTGCAATGATGTACAGGCACGCCTGTTTTATGCATACAATGATCTCAGACCACAGAAAAAAACAGAACGCTCTTTCTTTCTGAGCTAAATAAACGTGTTCGCTGGCGGTGGGGTAGTTGGGTGAGAAAGGCCGCGCTCTCTTGCTCTTTCAATTATGTGTGGCGTTCTCAAATAAATTCACCACGGCGCGCCCTCCAGAGTACACTGCGAAGGATTGATTGTGGCTACGATTGACGATTTGAAGGAGATTATGTTGGTTTGTTGTATACTGATATAAGTTTCTGTTGATGGTTTATTTCTGAGAGCAAACTGGGAAACGTGAAACGGGATTTTCATTTTACTTATTTTGTTTGCGAATTTCACTGCTCTACAAGTTGACTCTCTAATGTTGACATTGCACGCACAAATGCCCTTCTACTGGGTTTTAACTGTGGAGTGAGTTTAAGGTTCAACTGAGAATGCCGCAATCGGCCATCTTGGAAAACGAAAAAAGAAATTTTTTCTCACACCTTTGGAAAAATGTTTTCATGAACATTTTTCCAAAGGTGCGAGAAAAAATTTCTTTTTTGGTAATGATGAATCAATGTATTTGCGGTGTTAACTGCTATTCATAAACTACTTGACCGATTTATTTCAAACTTTCTACACATTCTATGTAAAAAAATACCTAACCCCTACGTTGTGGTTTTGGGATAATTTTTCAATTAGGGGTTTTTTTCTAATAAAATGATGGAAATGCTATTTTTCAAGAAAAATCTACAAAGTGGTTTGTAGTAGTACTCCCCAAAATTTTGCTGAAGACATTAAGTCTGGAACTAAATTTGGTTGAAAAGTAAATTCTCCATAAAATCTTTTTGAAGTATATAACGCCAAAATTATTTTATCAGATTATGAGCTTTTTTCAATTTGTTTATTTGATAAGGCACGTTTGCGTTAGCTTAAAGGTGCCATTTTTCATTGTTTTACATTTTAAATTTCTTAAAACTAGGGGGTTACACATTTCAAAATTATTTTGTTTTATATAATGAAACAAAAAAAAATTACAGATAACTTATACATATACAAGAGGGGATTATATAATATTCGTAAGATTAGGGGAACGGTCATTTTGTGTGTTCTTTGTATAGTAATTCACTTTATGATTTTTACAAGGGAGACTGTTGGAGAAATTATTTACGAACTAAGCGGAACATTTTACAAGCATCTTAACTAGAAATAACTAGAGAGAGTGGTTCAATTTTATTAAGATTAGGGAGAATTAATTAAGGCTATTTTAAAAGTAGCGGTACTGTTGGGCATTTCTTAATGAGATTAAATATTGATGAACTAAAACTAGAAGATAGGGGTGCACATAAGTTTTGGGAAGATATTCAAGGGGAAGAAGGGGAGGGGGGGGGGGGGTGAAGTCATATATCTGTGTATTAGAGACATGGGAGAGAGAGTGGACAAAGCTGCCAGGGGGGGGGGGGTAAATAAACTTTCAGTTTCCGGCATCGGGAATCAACGGCCAGGATTACAGATTCGGACGGATGCATCATGTATTGGGACGCCGGGCGGTCTTCCTCGAGCCGGCAGGGGTTTCTTCAGACGATTTCTGATGAGTGATACTGAAAAATTCGCTGAAGAGTCCGCTTCTTCATTACCTGGAATGGAGCAATGCGAGGGAACCCAAACTAAGGTAATCTTGTATGATCTTACAGACAAAGCACGCAGGCGCTCCCAGATTTTCCCCAGAAAATATGGAATGTGCTTTCTAGGTTTTATTGAACGGAGAGCCTCTATTGAGCTGAGGCTATCCGAGACAATAAAGTAATTATTGGTCGGCAAAGTATTTTTTTTTTTTAACAATGGAGAAGACCTTTATGTCCTAGCCGAGTACACGTGCTATTGGTAGGGTCCAATCTACCGCACGGGGTGCACTGGGGGCGTGTCGGACTCGAATGGTGACCAGCCATTAATACCGACTAAACTCCATTGGGCTCCGCCATCCATCCCCAGGAACTACCTTTCGGCATTACTTCTGGGGGGATGGCCGTACTTAGCGTACGCTCTCACTCGTGCCTTACATTCTCGCACACTCGCTCCCATCTCGGCATGGGTAGACCATACCTTCGTCTATCATCCGCCAATTCACTCACTCTAACTCCTCGCCTGCTGCTCGGCGCTCCATGCTCTCTGCAGCCGGCAGGCAATCTGAGTGGTGGCAGTCGAAACTGCGTTCCACTTCTCTACCGCTTGGCACATCCCCTGTACAAGGGCATCAGGGGTTGTGTCCAAGCCGCAGACGCCTAGCATAGCGCCTCTTTCGACGTCGAAGCGGGGACATACGAATAGTACGTGCTCCGCAGTTTCGTCGACACCTGGGCAGTCTGGGCAGACTGGGGCCTCAGCGTGCCCAAACCTGTGGAGGTACTGTCGGAAACAGCCATGGCCTGACAGGAATTGTGTCAGATGGAAGTGAACTTCCCCATGGGGTCTTCCCACCCAGCTAGATATGTTGGGTATCAGCCGGTGGGTCCACCTACCTCTCGACGAGTTGTCCCATTCGCGTTGCCATCTGGCGACCGAGGTCACCCTGGCACGCTCACGGACTCCCCTATTGCCACGCAATTCGAAACAATCTTCGTCCTCCCGGATGACCAGCCCGACTGGCATCATACCCGCTATCACGCAGGATGCATCATGTGATACCGTGCGGTAGGCAGATATCACTCTGAGACACATCAAGCGATAGGTGCTCTCCAATTTGCGACGGTAACTGGTTACTCCCAGTGCCCTCGCCCAGGACGGTCCACCGTACCTAAGAATAGATACGGCGACACCGGCCAGTAGCCTGCGTCTACTGGCGCACACCTTGGAGCTGTTGGACATCATCCTCGATAATGCCGCAACAGCCACCGAAGCCTTCTTGCACGCATAGTCGACATGACTGCCGAAGGTCAGCTTGTCGTCTATGATGGCTCCAAGAATCTTCAGACTCCGCTTAGAAGTTATCTCAACTTCTCCCGCTTGGATAACTGCTTGTTGTGCCGACTTGCGGTTATTGACAACAACCACCTCCGTCTTGTGATGGGTGAGCTCTAGGCCTCTCGCGCTCATCCATTCCGCCACTATGCTTATCGCGTGTGTCGCCGTTAGTTCTACCTCTGAGATTGACTCCCCGTAGACCGCCAGGGTGACATCATCGGCGAAACTGACGATTTTCACACCCGGAGGGAACTTTAGTCTCAGAACCCCGTCATACATAAGGTTCCATAGTACCGGGCCCAGGATTGAACCTTGCGGAACTCCTGCGGTAATAAGAACACTTTGCTGACCGGCATCGGTCTCGTATAATAGTACACGGTTCTGGAAGTAGCTTTCCAAGATCCGGTACAGGCCCACCGGCAGGCCAAGCCGGTGTAACGAGAGCGCGATGGCATCCCAGCTTGCGCTGTTGAATGCGTTCTTCACGTCAAGTGTCACTAACGCGCAATATCGAATGCCCCGCCTCTTCCGTTGGATCGCTATCTCGGCAGTCCTTACCACTGAGTTGATAGCGTCCACCGTGGACTTTCCCTTTCGAAAACCGAACTGATTACTTGACAGGCCCTCCATACCTTCTGCGTATGGAGTTAGCCTGTTGAGGATAATCCTCTCAAGCAATTTGCCCGTCGTGTCAATCAGACAGATTGGTCTGTACGCCGATGGGTCGCCAGGCAGCTTCCCGGCCTTCGGCAACAGTACCAGCTTCTGCCTTTTCCATCTATTCGGAAAACGGCACTCGTCAAGGAATCTCTGCATAGCCAACCTGAACATGTTCGGGTTCGCCATGATTGCTGACTTGAGAGCGCTGTTTGGAACTCCATCAGGCCCTGGAGCTTTATTCACCGCTAGAGAATTAGCAACTGCAAGTAGCTCTTCGTTCGTCACCGGGGCCACCATGTCGTCCGTACCCGCCGTGCCTTGCGGCGCTGGGGGCCAGGGACTTATGGTTCGGGACGGGAAGAGTACTTCGATAATTCTCGCCAACCGTTCTGGCGACCGTTCAGGAGGTGAGGAGCCCCCTTTGGTCTTTGCCATCACGATCCTGTAGGCATCGCCCCACGGATTCACGTTGGCCTCCTCGCACAATTTGTCAAAACACGCTCTCTTGCTGCGCTTGATGGCCTTGTTAAGGGCCGATTTCGCAGCACGAAACACTTCACGTCGTTCCACTCTACCCTCCTCAGTAGTGTTGTCATAATCATAATCAAAAAATTAAAAATCAATGATCACCGTCGAAAAAAATCATCGATGATAATCGTTTTCATTATTACCACGTGACATCACAAACCTTATAACTTTATATACAGAGAGTGATGTTGATCTAGTATTCTCGTTTTCAATTTTATGTGCCCGTTGTCACCCATTACTGTTCACGCAACGGTAACCAAAATAAAATCATCACGTGATTGCTACACATTTGAGTAGAAGAAATTTTATTAAAAAATCGTGAACAATTTTTTTCAGCGTTGGATGATCTGTCTCTGGCTAAACGCTCTCATCATATTTTGTAGGCTCTATTAGTAGAACACACAGCTAATGGTATTTTCGTTTTTGACAATGTGTAGTCGGTGTTACACTCACTCAAACTCCCTAACAGCAGAGAAACCGTGTGAAGTTTCCGGGTTTCTAGTGTTTTGGCGGCTTCGGTCAACACGATGTAAGCCCTGTTGGGCTGTTGGTCAACTAAAATCCTAACACTGAAACATGTTTAATAGTATAGGGACATGTACTATTTGTAGTATTATGTTAAATTAATATTTTGGTTCGCTGCATACGAGAACATTTTCCCCCTAAACAAATGTGTTAGGCCCTAATTAACTTCCCGCATCTCCCGTTATATTCAGCTCTAGTTGTTCAATCGCAGCTACTGCAAAATGGCAGACGAAACTGATATAGCAGTTCATGCGCATAATAAAATAATCAATATCACCAATATCATCACACATCATTGATAATTGGTGAGATTGATTTTCTCTTTAGATGATTTTATGAGTACGTGTGAAAGAAAAACTTATCACGATGATGAGATCGAAGAAGGCGTAATGGATTTCACATTTTCATTGTATTGCTAAACTCATCCGTGATTTTGCTGATAATAAATATCGAGTAAGAGAATCAGTAGTAATTTTATGCGTTACCGATTTTTGATTTTTTGATAATTTCCCAACACTGCTCCTCAGTGCGGGCTCGCTGCATCCTACGTCTAGCTTGTAGGCAAGCTGACCGTAGGGCTGCGATCTCAGCACTCCACCAATATACCGAGCGTCTGCCATTTCTTGGCAGGGTCTTCCTCGGCATAGTGGCGTCGCACGCGCGTGATAGAACAGCTACCAGCGCATCCCCGCTTAGACTGTCGGTGTTGGCCTCCAGTCCCAGGGCCGCGGTGAAAACTTCGCTGTCGAAGTGATTGGTCTTCCACCCGCGTACCTGACAGGGATTACCCGCCCTAGAATGCTGCACACCAAAGTTGATCCTGAAGCGTATTGCTAGGTGATCACTATGGGTGTAGCCTTCGTCTACCCTCCAGTCCATGTCTGGGACCAAACTTGGACTGGCAAACGTTACGTCAATCCATCATTGACTAGCACTGCGTCGAGTTTCGCAAGCGCCTCCAGAAGCGCTTGGCCCCTACCATTTGTATAGCGGCTGCCCCACTCCACCGCCCAAGCGTTGAAGTCACCCGCTATGACAAACGGCTTTCGTCCCACCATGTCAGACGAGAGCCTATCGATCATCTGGTTGAACTGTTCTATTGGCCACATAGGTGGGGCATAGCAGCTACAATAGAACACACCATTGATCTTGGCAATCGCGACACCCTCCGCAGAGGACTGTACTACCTCCTGGACCGGGAACCGACCCGTTGCACAGATTGCCGCCATTCCAGACCCGTCCGCCACCCAGTTGCCGTTGTCGGCAGGGACGTTGTACGGGTCGGATAGAAGGGCGACATCTGTCCCTGACTCCAATACCGACTGCCACAGTAACTGCTGAGCAGGTGCGCAGTGGTTAAGATTCAGCTGTGTGACGATTGCCATTGCTTCCTCTTTCCCGCCTCCCCGAAGGGACAAGCAGGTCCGCCCATAACATGGTTGCGGCCCTGCTTCTTGCTAGCGCAGATGAGACACTCCTCGCCGCAGCGACGACACAACTTGCTCCTGTCTGGGCCCTTACAGTCGTATGACTTGTGGCCTGGCTCCAGACATTTAAAACATCGGTCCACTGAAGGCGGCTGGAGTATGCTAACTGGGCATACTGACCATCCGATCTTCAGCTTCCCTTTGTCGGTTACTTTCTTGACTTCCGCGGCCGGTAACTTGAAGTAAGCTACCTGCGTGCCAAGCAACCGCTCCCTGATACGTACAGAGTTCTGATCGATCTCGACGCCGCACTGCTGCTTAACGGCCGAGACGACGTCCTCTGCGTTTGTGATCTCGTCCAGTTGCTTACACTGGAGAGTCACTTCCGCTCCCAACGACCTCACCTGAGCGCCGTTTCCCAAGACCTCTTGGGCCAACCTCCTATACGTTGCTCCATTGGATTGAGATCCGCGCTTCAGCACCAAGATCATTTCGCCATCTTTGGTGCGTCTGACGCTTCGCACATCCTGTCCTAAATTCGAGAGGCTTTCGGCCGCCCGCATCGATATTAGGACATCCGCATAGCTGCCCCCGTTGGTTTTTACCAGCAGGGCCTCTCCTCTATCCCTCGCCTTCTTCTTAGCGGGTCGAGGTGCGTTGGACTTCCGCTCCCTGCTGACCACCTGCCATTCGCCATCTTGTACCGATGGCACCGGCAGGCTGGTGCCAGGTCGCTCCGCAGTACGCTTTCGGCTTTCGCCTTTTTTGGCTGGGAAGTCGCCTTCTCGGGACGCCGCCCTGCGGGATCCTTCGCACCCGGATCCGCACCTCCCAAGCGACGTTTGGCCTTGTTGGTTGCCCGTCGTTTGGCATTGCTGCGCGTGCCTACATTAGGCCTAGGCCGCTTCGCAGTCTCCCCCTCCATTAAGCGTTTGGTGGCCGATAAGGCGAAATCTATCGCCTCCTGCGCCATCGTCGCTCCGCCGTGGAAGGAGAAGGCCTCGGTTTGGATACCGCGATCGGCCTTCTCTCTTTCCGTCAACCTCTTCATGTAGGCTACTTGTTCTTGTCTTGCGACTCGAACAGCCTGACGAAGCACGGCAAAGTATCAATGAGCCCAAGGGTATACTGAATAGCAGCAAGCTCTGCGACGTAAACTGAAGCAGGATCATTGAGTTTGAATGAGGCGGTGAGGTTTTGATTGAATATACCGAAGCCAGTAGAGCCGTCGAGGCTTGACCCGTCGGTGTAAAACATCTTGTTGCAGTCGACTTCTCGAAATTCACTATGGAAGATGCTTGGAATCACTTGCGGACGTATGTGATCCGGGATTTCACGAATCTCGTCATTCATGGATGTGTCGAAGAAGACAGTTGAATCAGAAGCATGGAGAAGATCGACACGGTTGGGATAATATGAAGAAGGATTGATATTTTGTGCCATGTAATCGAAGTACATGGACAAAAATCGGGTTTGAAAATTGAGCTTGGCAAGCCTTTCGAAATTTGCAATTACTGACGGGTTCGAGATATCGCATCGGATGGGCAATCAATATGAGAGGTCCCAAAATCGATTTTTCAGCGGAAGCAATACGCAAACAACAATATTGGATTCGCTCTAGTTTGATGAAATGTATGTTCGCAGCGGATCGGAAACAGAAACTCCCATACTCCATCACCGAAAATATCGTTGTTTGGTACAGCCTAATCAGGTCTCCCACCATGTTCCGGTGTTTGTACGCAGAAAGTTGATCCTTTGTTGGCGCTTCTGTTTCAGATACCAAATGTAACATCTCCAGGTTCCTTTAGAGTCGAACCAGACCCCGAGATATTTGAAAGTTAAAACCTGAGCAATAGTTTAACCCATTAATTGAAGCTGTAGTTGCGCCGGTTAACGCTTCCTTGAAAATACGACTAGTTCAGTTTTCTCCGTGAAAAACTCGATACCCAGCTGGAGGGCCCAAGCAGACAAATTGTCCAAGATATCTTGCAATGGTCCTTGCAGATCGACGGCTTTGGGACCTGTAATAGAGACCACACCGTCATCTGCAAGCTGCCTTAGCGTGCAGGAATTGACAAGACATTCGTCAATATCATTCACGTGAAAGTTACAGAGAAGGGGGCTTAGACATGAGCCCTGGGAAAGACCCATGTAGCTAATTAGTGATGTCTATTAATCACCATGCGAAAAATGCATATGTTTTTCAGACAGCAAGTTTAGCAAAAAGTTGTTTAGAGTCGGTGAAAGACCATGCTGGTGCAGCTTCTCAGAAAAAATTTTTGATAGAAACTGAATCAAAGGCCCCCTTTATATCTAGGAAAACTGATGCCATCTGCTCTTTGCTAGCATAAACCATTTGAATTTCTGTTGAGAGCAACGCAAGACAATCGTTCGTCCCTTTGCCTTTGCGGAAACCAAATTGTGTATCTGACAGTAAGCCATTTTCTTCAACCCAAATGTCGAGGCGAAACAAGTTCATTTTCTTTGACAACTTTCGGATACAGGACAGCATCGCAATCGGTCGATACGAATTGTGATCGGAGGCTGGTTTTTCTGGTTTTTGAATGGCTATGACCTTCACTTGTCTCTAGTCATGAGGGACAATATTACCCTCAAGAAACTTATTAAATAAATTCAACAAGCGTCTCTCGGCAGAGTCTGACATATTCTTCAACAAGTTAAATTTGATTCTGTCTGGCTCTGGGGCTTTAACTCTTCATGCGCGTTTCTGCTATCGCGTACTGTCGGTAGCTAGCTGGCAGCCCGTCGTCTCGGATGGTCTTATACTCAGCGGCCTTCTCCGCGTACTTGTCTGAGCACTCTTTGTCCCACCATGGGATTGGGAGGACGCCCGCGTGGGTTCGCGTCTGGTACGCGTTTAGTCTGAGCTTGCATCACGGTATCGAGATTCAAGCCAGCCAGGAACCCGTACTCTTCCTCCGGAGGAAGCTCTTGAGTGCACTCGATTTTGTCGGATATCGCGGACGCGTAGCTTTTCCAATCAATATTTCGTGTGAGGTCATACGAAACATTGATTGTATTCGGTGGCCCTGAACCGTTAGCAATATTAATTACGATTGGCAGATGGTCGCTGCTGTGGGGATCAGAGACTACCTTTCACATGCAATCTAACCGCAGTGATGCCGAGCAGAGGGACAGGTCTAAGGCGCTTGGACGCGCTGGATGGGCAGGAATCCATGTCATTTCACCCCTATTCAAAATAGTCATATTGAAGTTGTCGCAAAGCTCATGGAGTAGGGTAGATCGATTATCGTCATGAAGACAAACCCATGCCGTACAGTGGGAGTTGAAGTCGCCTAAAACTAGCCTCGGTGCGGAGAGGAGCAATATCGAAAAGCCGTCGGTGGCTAACTAAGGCTCTAGGGGGATGTAGGTGGAAGCAATGCAAAGGTCTTTGGCTTTAATTCTGGTTTGGCAAGCGACAACTTCAATGCCTGGTGTCGAGAGAACGTCGATTCGATTGAAAGAATAGCATTAAAATCGTGGAAGTGTAGGTTTATTTCTGAAGTGAGCCATGTCTTGCATAGGGCAAATACATCGCATTTCAAATTATTCGGGATAATGCTTCTGTAATTCTACTGTAGAACAGTGATTAAATCCGTGACCTCGTTCGATGAATTAGCCATCGAAGGATACAATCGCTGAAAGGAGGGGTTATTTCGCAGTGAACTGCATCAAGAATGTTTTTACTGAGGGGAGAAAGCTTATCAAGATGCTTTTAAAGGGTCAGAAATATTTTAAGCTGTAAGAATACGGTTCACAATGTCAGAAAAATTTATTAAGCTAGCGCTGTTTTCTTTCTCTGGCACAGCAGAACCCTCCTGGAGTTCATCACAGTCGCCTTCGTCAGTAGACAAGTTGGTATAGATGTTCGTAGAGAAAGGTGGCGTAGCTATCTTAAGCATTTCTGCAAAAGAGCGCTTAGAGCGTCCCTGAAGGGAACGCTTATGATTCTGCTCGCGCTGTTTGTACGCGGGACATGCCGGGACATCATGTGGGTTTCGACTTCTTTTCCACCGGAATCATCCGCATGATTCCCACCGCATTTCCCGCAACGGGCTTTATTGCTACAATGGGAGGCTGTGTGTCCCAATTGTTTGCAATTAGTACAGTTCATGACCCGCGGCACAAAGAGGTGAACAGGTAAACGAACCTTGTCAAAGAGGAGGTAGTTGGGTAGAGCAGAACCGGCGAAGGTCACCCGATAGGAGAGTGAGTTGACGTATATTTTCTTGCCGTCAGCTGTGACTGATGCTGAATGCAAACGATTGCATTCAAGTATCTTCACTGGTTTAAGCATGGGGTCTTTGAAACAGCCAGTCTCATATTTTAACAGGTCCTCGCAATTCAGACTCGAATCGGAAACGACCCAACTGACTTCAACCCGGCTAGCTGGGATATACACCCTGTACTCCTTCGTAAAGAGCCCGTAGCCAGCAATATCATTTGCCTGAGTCAAACTGTTAACAACCACCCGAAGCTTATCAGGGCGAATTTTCGATATTTCTGTCACGGCCGAATACTGTTCCGTCAGAACTCGAGAAATCTGCAATAGATTCAAACACTTGGTCCGAAAGAAGATCACGAAAGGCCGGGTGGCCGGGCTTGGAAATACTTTGGGCCAGGGAGCCGATTTTGTTTCGACGTCCATCTCACCTTGAGATGAACCGCCGTCGGGGGAAGTCATTTTGCACGGGCCTATTGCCCAGCGCACGTTAGTAAGACAACCAAGAAGGGGAAACGTAAACTAATACTTAACCTTGAACGCAAATTAGCACTATTTGCGCTATAGAGTGTACGGACCGACAACAAAAGACTTCTATCTCGACTGAGTGCTCGATGAGATTATGCGCTGTTTAACGTTTGTAAAATTCTTCGAAAATACTAAACCTGCGAGATTGGCGGTTTCAAAATGATGTGATCTTGACCTTCAATTAGTGTTTTCGAACATTTATTTTACCTATTCATATAACTGTTTATATTAACAACAAAAATCAAATGTTATCCAAAATCGATCAGGACCTGCTAGAGTCGAGCGGAAAACACTATTTTTCATAAATTCCCCAACTTTTGTAAAGTTTTTTCTCCTTATTAATTATATTGCGTTTTTATCTCAACTCGACGTATTCCCAAAATAAAAACATCTACAGCAAATGTTGAAAGTTATGCATTTTTCCGATGAGCAGTTCTAAGTTTCATAGACATTAAATTAATTCCAATCTCGCTTCCTATTAAAAAAGACCATAATCCATATTACAGAACATCCCTTCAAAACTGAACTCAATATGATAGAAAATCTGAGGATTATTATTGGTTTCAGAACTCTGGAATGAGTTTCTATTGGAATATTTTCAGACAGGTATTGATGGTATTAGACAACTGTGAGATCAAGACCAATAGATCAGTTACAGATCAGGATCGCATTCCCACAATTTTTCAAAGATCTTCATGATGTTTGAAACAACAGGTTATCAATGTACTGATCAGATAATAATCATTGTAATATTGAATTAAATCAGCCACCATCAATCAATTTTTATTTTTAATCCAATATTCTTTTTGGTTGAGGGGGGGGAGGGGGGGGCGGTGGTTAAACCCCACAGCCTCTTCTTGGCTACACCGCTACTTGGAGTTATTTATTTCGCTTTTCATTTTCCGAGATATGTTTCGATCCGATGGTTATAAGTCAGAAGGTTATAAGTCGCAAATGAACAATTTGGCATCGATAAGTGATCAAGTTCCATCTAGTTAACGTTTACCTTAGGGAGAAACTTAAAAAAATATAATTTTCTTTAGAGCTATGCTCTGCGTTTATTCACTACTAAAATGATACTGATGCAAAGAGTCTTAGGGCTAGGTTTTATATTAAACATTTTATGCTTACTAAAGATAAACAGTTCATTGTCCTGACGCATGGGTGGTGTTCTCACGTACTAGTTGCAGCGGATGTTATGTCTGCGATGGTTTTGTGGTTATCGTTTTCTTCATAATTTATGCTGATACGGACGGCTGCTGACGACGTGTGGTCACGGCTGCATATATTAAACAAATGTTTATTTGTCTGCCCTCGATGATGAGAGTTGATCGATTATGTGACTGTTGTGCTAACTCATGTGACTGTTGTGCTAACTCCTCTATCTTCAAAACTCTTTGTCCTCAAAGTGGCATAGCTGTGCGAAATGGTGTTGGCATGTTGATAAACGTTTCAATTTCTTTTTTCCTTTCTTCTGATAGTTCGTTGGATTTTCTTTTGAGCGGAATATCTTTTTCGGATGTTGATTTTTTTAGTTTTTCTATATGAATTTGTTTGTCTTTAGTTAGCGAATTTAATGCTGACGTTCGTAGATCTTCTGGAGAGAAATAGGAATACTGCTACTGCGGCTGCTCCTGTTATGCTTACGAATCCGAACGATCCAAATAGATGAATTTTCCAAGTGAGTGAGTCATTGACCAGGTTAATTGTTTTCAGCTTGTCTCGGTATTCCAGGGTAAGGTTTTTCAGGAAATCCGGAGAAGGTGCGTCAAGGATATTAATTTCGTATACTTTTAATCCAGTTGTAGGATGATACGGGGGTCCGGAGATAGTTGCTTCGAAGTTGGTGTAGGTTTCTCCATTGATGCGTAGATCACAATCCTCGAATTGTATCAAGAATGATCCATTTAGTATTTGATTTGAACTGCTACAATTTGATGAAATGTCCAAGACTGCATCGTTGACTAGTATGGTACCTCGATTAATTCTTTTAATTAAGCCATTTGAGTACACCTTTTCGAAAGTGCAATTGGAATGGCTACCTTGTATGAGTAGTTTTATGTATTCGGACGTGTGATGTAATTTAAAATCTTTGCATATAAAGTTGTTGATCTGTTCTTCGCATGGTTGTGATAATTCGTACATGTGGCTGTTGTGTCGAATAAGGAAGTTGGATTTGATGTAGATTCTTTTGGTGTCTTTTACGATGTAGTCAATGTAGTCGTATTCGTACGTTTTTATGGGATACTGTGGTACTTTTAGAATGTAGGCAACGTGTGTGTCGTTTACTGTCACCTGTGCTGTGGACTGTGACAAAAGCTCTTCGAAGAATGAAACATAAATTTCGTGGCTTTGCAGGAAGGATGAGATGAGTTTGAAGTCTCTCATTGAAAGTATTCTGCTACTGGGTATTCCGTGTTTTGCTAGTAAGATTGCCTCTTCTAATGTCTCAACTTGATTTTGTAGAGAGTTTAGATTGGACAAAATGACTAGTTGGTTGAATTCCATGGTGTGATTGCTCATTCGTGCTTTTTGTATTACGAGCACTTGATTAGTAATATCAGTGATGTCTTGAATTCTTTTTCCGATTGCTTCATTCATCAATATTTGCTTGTTGTTGTTTTTGATTAAGGGGTTAAGCGTACTGTTTATGATGCGGAGGTCGTCGGTGTCGAGGCTTCCAGCGATCCTTTTCCATCCTCTTACAAAGCCGTCGAATCTTTTTTGTCGTTTCACCAGTGGGTTTAATTTTAAAAATGTTTCGTATAAAATAATAGTTCTTAAGTTGTATCACTCCATACAGAGGGTTTGGATAAGGGTTTTTTTCTACTTCATCATTGATGTTGGAAATCATGTTACCAATTTGAACTAGGTCTATGGGATAAAAGATTCGAACGTATCCTGTCTTTATCTTAGCATGTCCTAGTGGGATGACTGCTAGTGGGTTATTTGTCAAGTCTTGAACCTGTAGTGATGCTTTAGAGATTGACACGCAGATGGCGAGTCTGAAACGAGAATTTTTATTTCATTCCTTAAATTTGTTTTATGAATTTTCCTATCATTTTGATCTATAACGTATGTATTATGATTTTCTTTGATTTGGATTGTTTTATAACGACTTTGTCTTTTCGATATGTCGTTTGTCTTTTCATAGGCATATTTGTTCGGTTCATAGTTTTTGTAATGCTTCTCGATTATTTTTCCATCTTTATCTTTATGTATCTTTAGAACTTTTTCTTGGTCTTTATCTCTTTGTCTAGTGAATTCCTCTAATGGAAGATTGTCGGTGTTATTGCCTTGATATATATTTTTTTGGTGTATCTTTGATTATTAAGAGAATGGAGTTGTATCGGTGGGCTGCCATTTGTATCAGAAATCTGGATTTAACTGTTTTAGACATCTTGCTATTTCCCCTAATAGTAGAATGGCAACGTTCTATCTGACCATTGGTTTCTGATCTATGGACTGGTGTCTTGAAAATTTGAATTCCCAAGTTCCTAATTTGTTGTTCTATCACATTTGATATAAAAGAACTTTCATTGTCTATGACTACATGAGCTGGCAGGTCCCAATCGTAGAGTAATTGCATTAATACGTCTTTCACATCAAGGATTGATTTTGATTTAATTGTTCTGATTTTAAGAAATTTTGAAAATTTGTCAATTGAGGTAATGAAGAGATTTTGGAGATTGTATACGAAGATATCGATATGAATGATTTCTCCTGGATAGGTGGGAACTGGTGTTTTTACGGGAATAAATTTAGGGGGGTTTCTTTCGTATTTTTCTGTTTTGCAGATTTCACAAGTTCTAACGTATTGTTGAATAATTTTCGATAATTTCGGGAAGTAATATTGTTTTATGAGTTGTAGCGAAATCTCTCAAGCGTTTGTATGTGCAAAATTGTGAATCTTTTTTATCTCTTCTAATTGTTGTTCTGGGTCTGATATGTCTTGAACCATTTTTTTGGAGTATCGTATTCTGAGGATTTTTGGATTGTAATTAGAACGGTATATTTCTTGAATTGTGCCCATTATTGGCTCATCTGTCATAATTCCATTCAGAATACCTGGGATTAGATAGTTCCTCATTTTTTCTTTCAGAAATTCGACAGAGAATCTTGGTTCTGTAAAAATGTGTCTCTTTTAATTTTCGAAAGGGATATTTAATTTATGACTAGAGTTTTGACCAATTTTGAAAATAAGTTGATTTCGAAAAACGTTAATAGGAGCTTCTGTGGATGGTATAAAGGATGAGTCGTCTTCGTCGGATGAATGTTGTGTGGGTGTCAATGAATTGATCTGAATGCGTGAAAGTGCGTCAGCTACTACGTTTGCTTTTCCTGGTTTGTAATGCATTGTGTAGTCATGCTCTTCTAGGAATGCTTTCCATCGTTTTAGCTTGGCATTATTATTTTTCGAAGATAGTGTAAATGTCAAGGGGAGATGATCTGTATAGATATGCAGTCTTGTTCCGTATATGAAGTTTCTTAATGAATGTAGTGCCCAAACTACGGCTAACATTTCTTTTTCGTTTGTTGCGTAGTTTCCTTCTGTTTTCGAAAGCGTACGTGAAATGAACGTAATAGGTCTTTCTCCATCGTGAAACTGTTGAGATAAAACTGCTCCGATGGCTTTGTCTGAGGCGTCTGTCGTTAATAGAAAAGGTTTTTCAAAGTCTGGGAATGAGAGTACGTCTTTAGATGATAAAATGTCTTTCAGTGTCCGAAATGATTTTCTAGCTTCGTCGTCTAATTGAATAACATGATTTTTTGATTGATTTTTCGAAATCAGGCTGTGGCCATCCTCTCCTCTTAAAAGTTTTGTCAAGGGTTTTGCTGTTTTAGCATAATCCTTGGCAAAACGTCTGTAGTATCCTGAGAGGCCAAGAAATGCTCTAAGTTCTTTTAAGTTTTTTGGCTCTGGATATTTTTGGATGCTTTCTACTTTCTTCATGTTTGGTTTCAGTCCGTTTTCTGAGACAATGAATCCTAAAAATTCCACTTCTGACTTTAGAAATTCAGACTTGTCTGGATGGATTTTAAAGTTAGCTTTTCGAAGTGTTTCAAAAATAGTTTGCAAGTTCTTCAAGTGTTCTTCGTCCATTACTCTTTGAAAAATTGATAGAGCATTCTTTAATCCAAAAGGCATGCGAATAAACTCGTATTTTCCGTTGTTAACTGAAAATGCAGTTTTTTCTATGTTCTTTGTTTTCATTGGTATTTGATGAAATCCGGATGCGAGATCCAATGTGGTGTAATATTTGTGTTTTCCCAAATTGGCTAATACTGCTGATGTATCTGGGATGGGGTACCTATCACTAATGGTTTTAGAGTTTAGTTTCCTGTAGTCTATAACCATTCTATATTTCTTTTCACCTGATGCATCTATCTTTTTTGGTACGATCCAAACAGGGGAATTGTATGGTGATCTAGAAGGTCGAATAATTCCGTCATTTAGTAATTTGTCAATTTGCTTGGTAACCTCTGTTTTTAGAGCTTGTGGATATGGATATGATTTACTGTATACTGCATCGTCATCGATAGTTCTTATTACGGCTTCAATTTGTGTAGTGAAGGGTTATTTTTCGTCTTCAGGTTGGAATAAATCTTGGAAATTTTCCAAAAGTTTGTTTAAATGAGTTTTTTCCAGTTTTTGGAGATGTTCATCTCTAATGATTATTTTGTTAATTTGTTGGAATTTGTGTTGTAACAATGGAATAATATGATTATTTGGGAGAATCAGTCTTTCGTTTGAAGTGTCAATTATGGCTTTAATTTCTTTTAACGTATCGTGTTCTATGACTGCATCAAATGTTTTGAGTGCTTTTATATGGTAGAATTTTATTAGAGAGTCATTATATGGTAAGAAAAAATTACCTTGCGAATATTTAGTTATTGGAATATCTCCACCAACTGACGAAACGGTGAAGAGGGGTTTATTTACATAGTGACTAATCTTCGTAAACCTGGGATGAATAAAGTTTTTGTTCGATCATGTGTCTACTAAAATTGTCAATGGATTCTCTGGATTACCATAGTGTAGAAAGTATGGTAATGTTGAGTTTATCCTAAAAAAATTTAATTCAGCTTCCTGTTCCTCTGTATCTATGTCTGTTTCCTGGGCTTCGATCAATTGCAGGTACCTATCCATACCTTGTTTCCTATCTACAGGGGTTATTTCCGTCGGTTCATATTCATTGATTCTTTGGGTAAGTTCGTCTTCTTCGGGTAATTGTTCAGAGTACTGGTTGTCATTTGTATTTAAGTACTGGTTGTCATTTGTATTAAGGTTAAACATTCTGGGTCTTTTTGAAGGATTTTTTTTGTTGAAAAAGGACTTGTGGTCTGTTACCATAATTTATTTGCCTTTTCCTTACGATTGATCTACTTCCATGGGTTCAGGTTTTTGAAAGTTGTTTCTGGGGAGCTTGCGGTTTGAATGATTGTTGTTGTGGTTGTTGGGGGAATGGTCGGTTGAAGAATTGTGGAGGTTGTTGTTGTTGGAAGGGTTTAGGATTAAACATTTGTTGTTGAAAAGGTCTTGAGTATGTTTGTTGTTGCATGAATGGTCTTCGTGGGATTAGTTGGGGTATTGGTCTAGGAGGTAGTCTTGGCGGTATTCTTGGTGAGTTCAATGGAATCATATTTCTGGGTCCTTGGGGTATTTCCAGTATTCTTGTTCGAGTTAAGTTTTTTTCTGAATTATATATTCTGGAATGATATACAGTATGCATAGGCGCAAGCTAGTGAGTCTGGCCTATAATTTTTAAGGAATTTGCCAATTTCGCCATCAAGTCCTCTGACGAAAGCGTCAAGGGCCTTGTCGTTGAAAGTTTCAATCATTGCTTTAGAAGCTTCGGGGTGGACAAATCGTGAGTCACTCTTTATTTGGTTTGCCAATAAGGATAGAAGTCTGTTAATTTCATCGTAATATTCTTCCAATGATCTGCCTCTCTGTTGGCAGTTCATTAATTGGTAATCTAAAGTACCAATGTCGCGTTTTTCACCATAATACGTTTCAAGTGTCTTCTTTATTAATTTCCAATTTATATTAACATTTGATGCAACTAGTGCATCATTCGCTTCTCCTCGGACTTTACGACGTATGGTCTTACAGACCATGTGAAATTTGTTTTTTGCTCTACGGTACTGGTAGCATGGGGTTTATATAGTGAGACGAGTCCCTCGGCGTCGTTTAACCAAATTGAAATTTCATTTGGGTCGCCGGTAAAAATTGGGAGGTCTTTAACTAAGTCGGGAATCTTTTCAAAAGAGTCCGGACTTACAGGGGTACCGTTGGCGGATACCAAATTCAGAGGTGGATCGAGATAATCATCCTCTGGTGCGACCACTCTTGCTGCTTCTAGAGCAGAAATGCGGTCCAAAACATCTTGCACTTGAACTACTTGCTGAGGCTGAGGCTGAGCCATGTTATTTAAATGCAAATTTTCTAAATCCTCTATTAGGTCGTCAATTTTGCTAGCTTTTTTTATAATGTTAGTTGCACTTCTTATATTTTATTGTTAGTTCACTGGGGATTGCACTTCTTATATGTTATTGTTAGTTCACTGGGGATTGCACTTCTTATATGTTATTGTTAGTTCATTGGGGATTGCACTTCTTATATGTTATTATTTCGTTGTGTATTTTTTTCTTTTTGGTTATCTAGTTTGGTGATTTTTCTTCTGATTTTCTTAATGCTACTTATATGAATAGTCTGGACATCATCAGGGGATTCCTGACAATTGAGGGAGGCGTGATGGTGTGCGCGTGGCCAGTTGTTGTCCTCCTATTATCACTCCTAGTTCTGCCGGGTGCAGAGAGATCCAACTAGGGTTGGGACCAAGCGTGACTTCCTTCCTTTTCAGTGTAGTTTACGGGTCCTGTTCCTCCAGGAGCGAGTGGTTGGCTGTCCTGGTTACTGGGGGGTAATTCTATACGGCTGCTTTTGTGCGATCGGGACAGGTTTCCTTCCTAGTGAATTCGGCGTGTGATACTACTTACAGCTCGCCTCTACCGGTGCGGATGTTATTTTTCCAATTTGTCGATTCCACTCTCACGTGATCGATCAGCTTGGCGATCTCTAGCACTTTTTCACTATTTTGTACTTTCACTACTTGGTCCCTATTCGGGCGCCAGTTAACGTTTCCCTTAGGGAGAAACTAAAAAAAATACAATTTTCTTCAGAGCTATGCTCTGCGTTTATTCACTACTAAAATGATACTGATGCAAAGGGTCTTGAGCTGGCTTTTATATTAAACATTTTATGCCTACTAAAGATAAACAGTTCATTGTCCTGACACGTGGGTGGTGTTCTCACGTACTAGTTGCAGCGGATGTTATGTCTGCGATGAATTTGTGGTTATCGTTTTCTTCATAATTTATGCTGATACGGACGGCTGCTGACGACGTGTGGTCACGGCTGCATATATTAAACAAATGTTTATTTGTCTGCCCTCGATGATGAGAGTTGATCGATTATGTGACTGTTGTGCTAACTCATGTGGCTGTTGTGCTAACTATCTAGACAACATGGAATTGTTCAGTGGTAATTTCTAACGGTTGTATATAGAAAAAAGAAATACGAAATTCGTTCTATCGAAATAATATTTGGCTTATTTAAATGGATTATTACTACATTGAACAATAAATAGGCGATAAAAGGTAATCCACAAACAACAAGCCTTAATTTTCAAAGTGTTCGAAATATGTATTTGATATCTTCAGTAAAGTTATTCGCAAATGTAAGAGCTACAAATTTGCTGAAGGCATCATCTCAATACAATCACTTCCGAGAAAATTTATGAAAAAATCTCACTCGTAGGGGAATCAATCAGTAGAATCATAATACCAAAAGAAGGAGCATATTGCATCCTTAAATTCTCTGAAGACACTATTGACCTAAAATTAACCGTTTTGGCGTTAATAATAGATTGCCTGTTTTTGGTCCTATTTCTTGTTACGGGAAATGGTAAAAAAAAATTCGTCGGCATTTAATGTTAAATATCTCTCTCAGGCATTGCATTTATCGCTCATATGAGTAAATGCGCCCGGATAGTTTGCTACTGCGACAATAAAAACTCACATTTTCACACGAAAAGTTATTGGCACTCACACAACTTCTCCGGATAAATACAACGTGTTATTTCTCCGGATAAATAAAACAGCCGGAGAATGAGAGAATGAGTTTATCACGGTATCCTTCTTGTGTTCCCTGCTTTGCTGTCGTTATTCCAAAACACGATAAAACAAGTCTATCATACTTCTTTGCCGCTTTTCTTTGTAATTAAGTGTATTTTTTGCAGTTTTAATTGATTTCCACGAAATTAAAATTTTATCACCTTCTCCGGTGAGAAGGAAAAAGTCAAAAAAATTTTATCCGGAAAATCATTCTCACGCTATTTGTGGAGACGGAGAATTTTGCGACTCATCTTATCTCGGAAAAGTTGGACATCGGATAAGCTACTTCTCGCGTGAGTGAGAGAGAATTACAATGCCTGATCTCTCTTGATAGCAATCCGATTTCAACAATCTATAGCTTGTTCGAAAGGTATTTGTATATAAAATGTTTATGTATGTTATCGCTTTCGACAGATAAAAAAACTATAAAAACGCATTTTTTTCACTTTCAAACATCCATATCTTCAAAAATAAACATCATAATCCTAAACAAATTAATAGCGTTCTGTCTGGGTGGTAGGCCTTTCATTTGCAATTGGTTTGGATAATAGCGGTTCAGCCAATGCATAAACACACAGAGAAACACATACACACTCTCTCTCACACACACATACACATACACCCACACACACACAGACATTGATATGTATGTGAGAAGGCTGCGAGGACAACTAGCGCATTGGCAAAGATCATGCCGAATCACTGAGGGGCAAGAGGCAGCACGAGACGTCTCCTGGCGGGTGTCTCATCCTCAATCCTGAGATATGGCGTACCGGCCTGGGCTGCTGCGCTGAACTCAAAGCGGAACCGGACGAAGTTGACAAGCACTTTTCGCCTATGGCTGTTCGTGTCGCGAGTGCGTACAGAACGATATCGTCGGAGGCGGTATGCGTAATTGCCGGGATGATTCCCATCTGCATCACTCTGGCTGAGGACGTAGGATGCTACCAGCGGAGAAATGCACGTAATGCAAGGAGACTGGTTCAAGCGGACTCGTTGGCTAAGTGGCAGCAAGAGTGGGATTACGCGGAGAAAGGAAGGTGGACCCACCGACTCATCCCAAATGTGTCTACTCGGGTACATAGGAAGCATGGAGAGGTGAACTTCCATCTGACGCAGTTTTTGTCGGGGCATGGATGCTTCCGCAAATACCTACATCGGTTTGGACACGCTTCGTCACCCCTTTGCCCGGAGTGTGTGAACGTGCAAGAGACACCGGAACACGTGGTCTTCGAATGCCGAATGCGATTCGAAAAAGTCCGAAGGGGTATGCCTGATATAACAGTGGACAATATCGTCGACGAAATGTGCCGCGACGAGCATATCTGGGACGCTGTCAACAGAGTTGTTACGAGTTTACTCTCCGAGCTGCAAAGGAAGTGGCGAATAGATCAACAAAGTAACGACATTGGTTAGAACGCCGCAGTGGGATCACAAATAGGGTTTCGGGAGAAATTTCGCCGCCAAGAAACTCACCGGCGGTAGACTGGGTCCACCGCCGGGGACCAGTTGAGTAGTACGCGATGTAGCACCGGGCTGGGGTCGTCGTGGCGTCAGCGAAGCGGACGTCAGGCTTCACCGGAATCGCCGGACCGACCTCGATACTCTACCGGGTAGCTCGTGAGTAGACTAGATCCACCGTCGGGGATTAGACCGAGTAGACCGCGTCGAATAGCCAGAAGTGGGTCGTTGGGGCGCCAGTGAACCGGAAGCTACGCTCTACCCGGAATTGCTGGATGGACCTCAGCATCTGCGGGCTGGCCGTTGAGTAGGCTAGTCCATCGCCGGAGACTAGACCGAGTAGACGAGGCGGATAGCTCACAGAAACGTACATCGGTATCGGGAGCGGTCTGCCGCCGGGGAATTCACGATAGGGCTGATTCGGCTCCGTGGACTACGGGGACTAAGGGGAGCTAATTGGTTCACGAAACAAACACCGGTAACGAAAGAAATTCCGTTGTCGGGAACTCTCAATTGGAGTAGGATAAGCGGTAAAGTTGGAAGATTTTAGTAGAGCTAAATGGCTCAAGAAAGCGGGTATCTGTGTCGGGGGAAATTCCTCCGTCGGGGAACTATCGGTTGGAGTAGGATGAGTTCACCGTTGAACACTATCCAAGCGGATCGTGATAAGGCCGGGAGCTGAATGACTCACGGAAACATGAGCTGAATGGCTCTGGGAATCAGCACCGAAACAGTTCAACACATGGACGAGAAATAAACAGCGACCTAATGGATGGAGACAAGAAGCAGGAGAGGAATCGAGAGTTAAATCAAAGCTCATAGGTCGTGCCACTCCATGAACCAAGCGTGGCTCTGAGATAGAGCAGCAGGAAGAGGTGCGACGAAAGCGCAACGAACCCCCCACGAAGTAATACGATGACGTAGTTCCGTGGGAAAGAAGTGCGTAAAAAGTAAGGAATGTTTTTAGTGGTTAGGCACGAACGTGAGTCGTGAGTCCCACACAGTGCCAATACACTACAGGCCAGGCTTTTGAAGCTATTTTAACTTTACTATAAAAAACAGACATTGATATCGAGTTCCTGTCTGGGGTGCTGCTTTGAAAACCAAGCGGAACAGTGAAAAGCTGAATAGGACATTCAGGATGATGGCCGTATGAATCGCGAGTGCCTACAGAACAATATCGTGGGCAGTATGCGTTATCGCCGGGATGGTCCCCATCTGCATCACCTTGATGGAGGACGTGGAATGTAACCAGCGGAGAAATGCACGTAACACTAGGATACTGGTCCGAGCGGACTCGTTGGCTAAATGGCAGTAGGAGTGGGAGAACGCAGAGAAAGGCAGGTGGACCCACCGACTCATCCTAAATGTGTCGGCTCGGGTGCATAGGAAGCATGGAGAGGTGAACTTCCATTTCACGCAGTTTTTGTCCGAGCACGGATGCTTCCGGAAGTACTTGCATCGGTTTGGACATGCTTCGTCACCCCTTTACCCGGAGTGTGTGAATGTGCAGGGGACACCGGAACACGTGGTCTTCGAATGCCCTAGGTTCGAAGAAGCTCGTAGGGGTATACCTGGTATGATAGTGGACAATATAGTCGAAGAAATGTGCCACGACAAACATACCTGGGACGCTCAACAGAGTGATTACGAGCATACTCTCCGAACTGCAGAGGAAGTGGCGAAGGGACCAACAAGAAGCCACAAATCGAGTTTCCAGAGAAATTCCGCCGCCGGGGAACTCTCCGACTGTGTGGACTAGGTCCACCGCCGGGGACCAGTTGAGTAGTACGTGACGTAGCACCGAGTTTAGATCGTCGGGGCGCCCGTGAACCGGACGTCAAGCTTCACTGGAATCGCCGGACCGATCTCGACACTTTACCGGGTAGCTCGTGAGTAGGCTAGATCCACCGTCGGGGATTAGACCGAGTAGACCGCGTCACACAGCTAGCAGTGGGTCGTTGGGAAGCTGGTGAACTGAAAGTTACGCTCCACCCGGAATCGCCGGATAGACCTCAGCACCTACTAGATGGACCGTTGAGTAGGCTAGATCCACCGCCGGGGACTAGATCGAGTAGATCGGGACGACGCGGAGAGCTAAATGGCTCACAGAAACGAACATCGGTATCAGGAGAAATCTACCGCTCGGTTTCAAGAGAACAGGCTAGATCCATTGTTGGGGACTAGACCGAGTAGTTCGCGAACAAGTGAGGGCGGGAGCTAAATGGCTCATCGGGAAGATACAGCGAAATGGAACGACAGGAAGCCAAGAAATTGTGGTGCTAAAACCAAAGAAGAATTGGTATCGGGAGAACTTCCTTCGCCGTTGAACTCTCCGTCGGCGTAAGCTAGATTCACCGCCGGGGACTAGACTGAGTAGACCGCGAAATTGTCAGTCTGTGTGAATGGTGGAGAATTGGTGGTGTGTCGCTGTAACCCTGCGGAAGAAACGAACTAGTGAGTAGTTGAATTACATTGGGTGCTATGCTATGCACATAAAAACCCCTCCCCGAAGTAATGCCGTAAAGTAGTGCCGGGGAGGAATCAGGTTCTGGGCAAGAGCAGTGGTTTTTAGCGTGGTCGGGTAATGACAGCCCAAACCCGTTCTCTGAGACATCAGGGTTTTTGTACATTTTCCCGTCTCAGGTTTTTTTTTGAAAAATTTTGTACTGCTCTAAAAAAACACAGACATTGTCCCAAAGCATCGGAAAATATCTTAAAAGTTTGAGCGAATTCTATACATTTTTTTATAAGAAATGCAAAACATCGCGGAGCGTCAAGTTCTAAAGCTGAACCAACTGAAAGGTGCCCGGCGAAGATGGAGGTCATCTTTGAAAGATTTTCCCCGCAACATGAACTATTTTTTGCCCTACAGTGAGGATGATTACGAAGAAAAAGCTCGAATTACCGAAAAACAGCTGATCGAGATGGCGAAAGCCATGAAAGTGCAGAAGGATCCGGGACCAGCCCGAAACTTTATGCTAAAAACAGCGATTCAGAAGAACCCGGATATGTTTAGAATGATCCGATAACTGGAAGCGAGAGAAGCTGATGTTGCTGCCAATGCCGGGAAAACATGGAGATCAATCCAGCCTATAAGTCAATATGTCCCTTGGTACTGTTAGAAAGAATAATTCTGAACAGGCTAACCAAGTACACGGAGCGTGAGAACGGCCTGTGATGCAATTCGGCTTCCTTATAGGCAGGTCTATAGTGAATACCATCCGAACGGTTGTGAGAGCTGTGGAGACAGCAAAGAAAATTCTATCACTATTGCGTGCTGGTTTCCTCATACGTGAAGAATGCTTCAACAGTACTAGCTGGGAAGCAATCACCCATTCGCTGTACAGCATGAGTAACTCTGCAGGATATTACAGAGCTATATTCATTACCGAACACTGATCTACGAGACAGACAAGGGATAATGACAATTATGACGGATGTTTCTGGGCCCGACGCTGTGGAACACAGTGTACGATGGAGTATTGAAGCTGAATCTTCCCAGAGATGTAACGATTGTCGTTTTCGCGGATTATGTGGTGTCCCAAGTAATCGAAGAATCACTAGAAGAAGAGGAGGCACTCACCACGGAGACGATTTCGTCTTCATAAAAGAGAGCTGGTGTTGACTGCTAAAAGACAGCAACGGGCGAAAATCGCGGTCGGTGAATATATTATCGACTTGAACTTTCAAAGTCACGTCGATTATGCTAAAGAGAAGGCTGTGAGAGCAACCACAGCTTTGGCTGAGGCGCCGGTGTACCGGGTACGACGAACCATCTGGAATCGCCGGACCGAAGTCCGTGAGAAGACTAGTTCCATCGCCAGGGAATAGATCGAATAGGTTGAGTGAAAGCTCCAGCAGAGGGTCGTCGAGTTTTCAGTGAACTGGAAGCAACGCACCAGAAGCTACGCTCCATGCGGTATCACCGAAACGATCTTGCCAAGTATTGGTTGGCTCTTTGACTAGGATTTATGGACTATCCGAGAAGATTACGACAAAACTGGAAGCTTAATGACTCATGCAACGGGCTCCGGTATCGAGAGAAATTTCGCCGCCAAGGAATAAATGAATCATTGAGATGTCTCGCGAAAACAGGAACCAAATAGTTCACAGAAACGGGAGCCAAATGGCTCACGGAAGTGCACTGCTGAAATTATACAAATAAGCGTTCGGAACTAAACGGATCTAATGTATGCAGAAGCTCATGGAGTATAAGCTAAATAGCTAAAAGGACTAGAAATTTGATGGATCAGCAAACTGCGAAAAATTCATGAGTAAAACAAAGGGCGAAACAAAATTCAGTTTGTGAAATTCATATACAAGCAGGTCCCGTAACCCTCGAGCACTCGCGCTGTTATAATTTATACAAGACTTTGAGAATTTCATTCGGTATCATTTCGTGGCAAAGACATTTATCAACGCCAATCCATCTTATATTCCTCAGATAACATGTTCTGGACAAGATATAATTGTATTTATATACAGACACACCCCATGTGCCACCATTAAATCTGAAATAGATTGTTAAAATCTTGAAAATGGAACAAGTGAAATGGAAATTTCGGCAAAAGAAAATGGTGTTCGAAATATCTCGTGATCTCGATCATATACAGGGTAAGTATCTTCGGAAAGCCTGTTCGGAAGATCGAGAGCCAGCCTGTGGAAGACGAAATGGTTTTCAATTCTGCCACTAAGTAGCGCCAATGATAAAGCTATTTTTGAATTCGCTGTATCTGAAGACCGAATCAGCATCCCCACGATATAACTCACGCTTTGACGCAGTCTCGTGGGGCAAAAGGAATGAAGAAAAGTAAGAACTGCTTTTAATGGTTTGCCACGAAAGTGAGTCCACCCAGCAGGGTTGTGGTACCGGTACCGAAAATTCCGGGAATATAGACCTATTTTTGGTACCGAAATACCGGTACTGAATATTAATAAGTACCGCTAATTTCGGTACCATGCAAAACTTTTATAAAGAATATAACTCACCTAGAGCCGAAACGTCACGAGATTCAGAATTTCATGATCTCTAGTAATCTATCCGGTAATCACGGGAGTCAAACGACAGATTAATCAGTAGAATAAATAATATAAATAAATACAAATACAAATACAAATCACGACAATAACGTTGTTGTAATTTATATCCGGTTTTCCAATCCACACTGGACACTCAAAATTGTATGTAGACAGAGAACTCAGCAGCGACATGTAGTTGGAATGGTACACATTGTGACAGAAGCATCAATTTGAAACGATACCAAACTCACATATGACAAATGTAATGATTGCGTCGTCTTATAGAATTTGAACAGAAAGAGAACTGTAGCTTCAGTTATGCGTGCAGTACATTCATATATAGCATATAGATGTAATTCAGCAACTTACGACATGGAAACTATCATTATATCACAGCTTTACGCTAAAATTTTAAAACATTTAGAACGAGCAGAAAATAACGGATAATATGAAAGTTTTGGAATTTTTATGTTATCAAAATAAAAAAATGTTTAAATTAGTTCCCCTTCATCACGTATGTAATGCCGTTTAATTTTTATCTATAAAAGAACGAACACCGTTTTAGTACCATTTGGATTTAAAATGCACATGAATCGTTTGGAATGGCATGAAAAGAGCAGGTGTACATGAGAGGAAGGAGCTTGGTGTTCAAAGCAGAGGACCCTACTGTTACATTAGGCCTTGCACTGATTTGTGCTCGAGAATCCTTGTTTCGAGCATCTAGTAGCTATCGAATCTGAATAAACTGCGCCGCTGAAAAGCAATTGATTTCAAAAGAAATCTCGGAATCAAAGGTGCTAAATACAGTTCAAAGTGCTAAAATGTGAAATATTGTTCCAAAGCAAGTGGTATCATTTGTTGATCTCAATACATGTTAACTTGATTAATAAAATCATGATTTTGAACGTACAATTTCACTCTGGAGCGTTTTTCGCTCTTTTGGAAAAAAGTAGTTGCGGTATTTTACCGGTGCTACCGGTACTGAAGGCTTCAGTACCGCGGAACCGATTCTCGCTAGAAAGGGTCGGTACTGCGAACTCTACCACCCAGTGCCAACGCACTTTTGTAAAGTTTTAACCTTACCATAATATACACACAGACATTTTCAGATCCTGACGAACTGAATCTGGTGGTATATGAGCATGTGACCAACGACACGACGAGACACTTGATGAAATATTGAGAAGAAAATGTGTGCGAGTAATTTATCACCAGTTACCCTACATTGGCTCACCCCTCGGTATTGATGAAAAATAATTATTTCGTGCAACACTGCGTTGATTCTGTCAATTCGATATACGTATCCTGGCAATCAAAATCCACAACGAAAACAAGCAAAAATGCTAAAACTCATAAAAAACTGATAAAAAAGACGATCTGGAGTTGTAGGCTGCTTTGGGTGAGTTTGAGCAATGTTATTTTGCTGGCATACGGTTAAAAATTAAGTGATACTTTCGTTTCAGCGCTCACGATCTTTCGATGAATGCGACTGACAGCGATATGATGATCACTCGCTGCTGAAAAATTACCAATTACTAGTTAACGATTGTGGTTGTATTCATTGGCAGCCTGGGACATTTCGTATTTAAATAACGTGCCGGAAACCAAACCCCTAAAGCTAGTGACGGCACTGTTCCGATCGTTCACATTTTCGGTTTTGATCAGCTTAACAATGTATTGGCTTATTGCGCATCAGCCGGATCCATCGATCGTGCCCGAGTCGTTTTGGCATCTGCACTTATTCGTTTATGTGTTGTCAATATTTGCTGACACTTTCCACCACCAGGCAGAAATTCGTGTAATTTTCATTGCATTCTTAATATGCACATTATATCTGTATCTGGCCCTGACTGGAATACTTGCCTTCAACTATATTAAGGATTTGTACACGATGAACTTTGTCCTCAACTAAGACTAGACGCGACTTCCTTACAGCAATCGAAAGCATCCTCATCACAGTGCTGCGCAGCAACCTGCAGAAGATGTTCGTCGACATTACCCATCTGTATTCGTACAATTTCATGTGACGGGATCGTGGCCTTTTTCTTCACACAGAGCGTCTGTTTTGGTTCACCGGGTACTGAAACCGGTATACAGTATTTGATTAGGATATTTCTAATGTTCCGAGTGAGGCGAATCTGTATATCTTTGGCTACTGTTGCTCTTCAACTAGACCGTATCCTACTTGGTGCTGGTAACAATCACTCTGATAAAATAAGGTGAGTGTGTTTAAGGAAGAAAGTCACGTCGATAAAGTCCTAGCGTCGATCATCTGATAATAGAATCTCTTACATCTGACAAATTTAGTTTAGTTCTAGTTAGCTCTGTAATATTTGCTACTAGTATTGACTTCAAATAAGTTTTCGTCGAATTTGAGAATAATTGCTTTTAATTTTCAATTCCTTATATATGTCAGTGTACTTTCCTGTTAGAAATTAAACACGCCTATAACGTGATACATAATTAAAAAGTTGGCTTTGATGAAACATGACATGTTTCTGAGCAAAATTTTCAATTGTTTCTAAGCAACAATACGTATCTCTTTGTTTGGAAGTGGCAGTGACAATATTTTAATTGTTGCCAATAAATACAATCCTATTGTTACTAAATAAAACATTGTTTACGCCTAATGTGTCTACGCCACATCGATTTTTTCTTATGCTGTCCTTAAACTAGGGATAGCCCCTATGTTTGAGTATACTGGGCAAACGAGTGGATCACAGGTTCGCTTGCGTTTCCGGTGACGAGTACATGTTACTAATTACATTTACCCCTTAACTCTGTATAATATACTAGTCAAAACCGTCGTTTTTTGATATGTGCTGGAAAATCAGGAAGAAGTTTTATTGTGACGCCATCATAACCGAAAGAAAATGTAAGATAGACTCTCAGTGTTGTCTAGGACCTATTGAAATTTTAAATTCGCGGATAGCGGAAATATTGATCACGTCGGTATCCTCGTATCATTTTGAACACGGAATCAATTCACCAGTATATTTTTTGGTCTGGTCCCTGACATTATTTCAGGTAACTATCGCTGTCTAAAAGTGAAACAAGACTTCCATCTAGTCAAAATTACTTCATAATGACAGCTGAACTGGAAAATAGCGAACTTCTTGTAAACGCATCGGTGTTTATAGATAAAATCTGTAATAAATACACGTAATGGTTAATCAATGAAAAATAATTGTAAAAAAAAAAACTTCACAAACGCTGCCATAGCTGTCGCAATGAGCTCCTGAGTCAAATCATTCAGGATCTGCTGGTCGAAGTTCGAGAGCACTAGTTTGCGTTTATTCTGGCTCTTCTTTGCATACAACACGATTTCGGAAAAAAACCGAACCGAGTTCCTCGATTCTGGAAAGATTGGGTTAACGACTTTGGATGCTTGTTTCATTGAGTAATTTATATAGGTATATGGAATCGCATAAAGCAGAATACTAGTACATGAACATGGAACCCTTAAAGGTCTGTTCACTGAGGAATATTTGAAATAATAGGAGATGATCGATCCAACAAACGGATTTAAATGGCTTGTTGACCTTTGGTTTCAGATCAAATTATTATTACGTCCCTCCAACTGGTGTCACAGTGGTCCAACGTCGGAGTTGTTGCTGCAGTGCAGAATATGGCTACCAGTGATACTATCACTTCTGATTAATCTGTCAATATGTGTATACTCTAGAACCGTGCAGTTTTTGTATATGATCAGTATGCATTAGCATAGATTCGTGAGGCACACATTAAGTTTAAGCAGAGCTGGAGTGCAAACCTGAATACTACATTTATTTTGAATCGGAATAAAGATTGATTGGGAAGGTATGCTATTTCATTTCGATCATTACAATGGTAGGGCACCTAGTTCAACATTTGCTTAAATCATCATCATTCAGAATATTATAATTGCATACCACAGATTTGGTGGTGGTAGCAAGCATTCTAGTGGAACGCTGGAGCCATTCTAGTAACTAGTATTCTAATAATGCCCCAATCTTGATCTCATTATCTAATGATCTTTCTTCATTGTTGTAGTTTACAAAACGTTCATGTCTTTTCAACCTCCAAATCCTTGAACATGTTGGAATCTAGAAAATCGCAAAAAATAGTTTCGTAAATATTCGGATACTTACCATATTGGTACCGATTTGTTGTTTTTTGTTCCTGTGTGGTTGCAATGGTAACTATGAAGCAAGACGGATACAGGTGTGCAATTTTTTTTCTGTGTGTGAGTGCGGTTGTCATTTTTCATTGATGAAGCCGAAAAAACAAGAGGATGTGAAGAAGAAAAGCACAAACAGTTGACGTAGCGGGCCCTTCTGTTGCCATAAGTTTTGTTTCGGTTCGGTCATAGTTAATTTAATCGGTTTTTTTCGAGGTAAAAAGTGTCCATAAGTGTTCTAATCGATACATCCGAAGTGAAGCTCGGCGTTTTCTTACTTTTCATCGTGCGCCAAAGAATCTGGATGCTCGTTCGGATGATGATGTTTACTTCAAGGTCCCCGGCCGCCATGCTTAATTTTGCAAGTATAATACTAATACACTCAAAAGTGTCAAATGTTCCCACCTTTCTCTCCATCTTGACTATGAAGGCTGTTTGAAAAAATAACAATACCTTTTTCTGTGTTGCTAGTTTTATGCATTTTCTAACCAAATGTCATTTTTGACAGTACCAGTTACCGAGTCACTGAGGGGTAGGCAAATTTGCGATACACTTTTAGAATGCTAATGTCGTATCGTTGATGTGACACTCGACACTAAATTGAAAAGTCGAGTTTCAGAGTGATTGCATAGCCTTCCTTATATGAGAAAGGCATAAATGAACTAATGTTTCCTATACGTTTCATAAATCTGTACGGCTATCAAATGAAGTTCTCTGATGTGGCTATCTACTGTGCAACAAGATGAAGAAAAAGCAAGGATTTTGAAAATGTGCACGGAACAGAGTTACATGAGTATCATTTACCAAGCCAAAAAATCTACAAGTCTTCAAGCGCAAGCGATAAATCCACCCGCCGTTTCCACTAGAGCTTGAAAAATTATAGTAGGCACAGGAAGTATGTTCACCAGGCTACCAACCAACTGTATCGCAAATATGACTACCAGCTCCCTGTCAAGGACGACGTCTCTGTACAGCCAGCATCACTGCCATGAAAGGCAAAACATTGATTTTGAACCGAATGATTAGAAGCTGTATTTAGTTACAAAATGTCGATTTTCTGAATGATATGATATTAAATCATCCCACAAGATGCAAAACGTCGTGCGGAATGCTTGAATATCGAGCATAGTGCCGAACATAATTCTTTGGTTGGGGCTTTATAGCTATAACGCCCCATATATGTCGGTCGCTGTCAAACTCCATATGATGGTATAGGGTTGTCAGGAGGCTGATGACTACCCCTCAGTGACTCAGGTAACTGGTACTGTCATTTATGACATTTGGTTAGATCATGTATGAAACTAGCAACACTGAATGATAAGTTGTTATTTTCTTATCTTCTTAAAACAACCTATATTTATCCTGGTTACGCATGGAGAAAAAAAACAAATTGCCGAAAATATCAAATCAAAAGAAAATCGCCCTTTAAAACATTTGGACTGTGAAATCGACTTCGTTGTGAATTTTAATCAGCGCGAATTTAATATTCATCAGTTATCATTTACAATTGAAAACATAGCGAGAAAGACGGAACGATGCTTCAATAATGTACCTAGAGTACCGATTACCTTCAAAACAGAATTTGGATTACAACTACAACAAAAAAGCTGTAAGAATCTTAAATAAAAGTAACTTACCGTGTTTAGCAATGAATTTAGTACAAAACAGATACATTAGTCAACATTGTCCTATTGTTACAGTGAACCACTAGATTATCCTGAAAACTTCATCTGGAAATGTAACCAATACGTAAACAATTCATCAAGGACCAAATATAAGACTAGACTCGTTTCGTTGTATCATCCGGAAGATTTTGAAGCTAAAGCACCGAGCGGTGCATAACTGTTCAGATATCGAAATTCCCCTAATGAGTAATAGGTTTCTCGCCTGGTAACATCGAACCAAGTGTGATAATCCTTTCGAAGAGCAAAATAAAAATAAACCCTGCAAAATATTAGAAAGATAATTGGTCACTGTTTCCCGCAAACGAACTTTCGGAGGAACATGCAAAATTAAATTTTCCGTCTGAAAATTGAGGTGTCTAATATTAAATAAGAAACATTATGTCCTAGCAAAAAACGATTTGGTGAGCTAGTGAAAGGATTATTGTTACTTTGTCCAAAGTGCGCATACGTCTAATCAATTTCATTTTCCATATATTTCATTCGTTTTTTTTCGTTGTAGCGTAATCTATACATAAATTAGCACCCTTGTGTTTACCATGATTCTTTTTTATTTAGGTGGTCTTCAGACACTGAGAAGACAATAGACCTTTCTCGTCAAAAAATTTTATATGATAGGATGCTTCCTTTTTTATCCCCAATTCGTTACTGCCGATTGCCGCGATGATTTGGTACCTCGAACTATTGAAAAAATAAAAAATAGTGCAAGCTGCTCATTTAACCCCATATTCTGAATACCTATCTTGCCTTGTTTCCCCGTATTTTTACACCATTTGGATGAATTTCCTGTGGGGAATACTAAAAGGATGCCAGATCTGCATATATTAGTAAATCTGCAGATTTTGCATTTTCACTGCAGATGTTTTGCAGATTACAAATATTTAGCAGAACAAAGCCTATGCCAGCCAATTTATACACAAGCCTTCAACATTTTTGATCATTTAAAATATATACATACTACATTTCTATGTCAAATTTATTGAAGATTTTTGTATCAATCTGCAGACTTTTATATTTTCACTGCAGGCGTTTGTTTAAATAGACCTGGCATCACTGATGCTGAAATGATTCATTCATGTACCTGTCAAAAACATAGAGCATTGCATGAAAATGTATAACCTCACTTTTCTGACAGTTCAGTGTGCTTGTTTACCTAAGACTTGTTTACATGGACTTTTAAAATTTACATTACTTGAATACTTTCGATGCTCTTTGAAAGACTATCAACTCAAGAGGAATGACGATTGGAACAATGGGAACCTGGTGCCACATTATGCAACCAATTCTAATCGACCTTTTCACACAAGCTTGAATACAATAAACCTTTCGTTTCGAGATACGTAATGTCACCCCTGGTTCATACATTGACCAATCGGCGCTGGATGCAAAACCCGGTGGCATATGCTGAATCGTAAAACGGACCCTACACGTGCAGAAATATTGTCAATAAATCGATTATTGATCAATATATTGATCGTGTAAGGCTATAGCGGACCCTACACGTGCAGAAATATTGACAATAAATCGATTATTGATCAATATATTGATCGTGTAAGGGTATCTTGAAAATATTGATCATGTAGAAATCAAATGGGATTGACGGATTGATGCAATCTTGTCAATATTTTTATTGACAATATTCTTGTCCCGTGTAGGGTCCGCTTATCTTGAAAATATTCATCATGTAGAAATCAAATGGGATTGACGGATTGAAGCAGTCTTGTCAATATTTTTATTGGCAATATTCTTGTCTCGTGTAGGGTCCGCTTAAGATCAAGCATTGGGCTCTAAAACGATTGCTTTCTGGATGATGGATAAGGATTTGTACACATTTCCACATAGATCTTTCATTAGGGCCTAAATCGCAAATGTAAACAAACTGCGTTTTCGCTATTATGATATTATGCAACAAAAATACTACAAGATTGAGGTGAAAATTAGTTAAAATGGTTTTTAGTTCGATTTATAATTAAAGAAAACAAAACGGCGAAACATACATTTTCTTCAAGGTTTCGACTTAGACCCTTCTTCTCATATAGAATTTCGCAAATGGTGGTTGCTGAAGTGCGAAATCACGACTGGGATGCAAATTGGGCGTAAGCATTTTTTTAGTTTCTACCCACTAAAAGCACATAGGAATTAAATTCTTTGTTATATTGTCATAAGGTTCAACCAAAGATGCTTCCGGAAAAACATGACCATAAAGTAATTTATACCTACAATAAAAACTATTTAGAAAAGCGTCGCCGAATATTGAAACTGACTTTTCTCCATTTGAGTACATTGCGACTTAGGCCCTAATGAAAGATCTGTGTCGATTTGTTTGTTTGTCCACCAGTCACAGGTGGAGGAAAACAAATCGAAAATAGCTTTTCGGTCGGATTTTTTTATGATGGAACCTAACCAACCGGTATAGACTTATCCAGCTGCGTTGGTACTGTGCCGTTTTGACGTTTGGATTGGGAGGAAAACAAACCACTCCTGCCCGGTCAAACCATTCGGAATTTGATTCGGAATCCTGAATGGAGTCAGTATGGATTCCAAATCAAATGCAACAACCGTTTGATGCATTTGATTTGGAATCCATAATGGCTCCATTCAGAAATCCGAACCTGTTCCGGAATGAGTTTAACTGGGTGGGCTTAAGGGGAGGGCGGTAGTATAAAATTGCGAGATCTTGGTGTGCGGTATTTCAAACGTCAGATATCTACACAGTACGTCTCATGAATAAGTTTTACAGCGACACAGAGCATTTCAACACCATTATAAATACTTCAGGCGAGCGTTTAAATTGGCCGAGTTTTATGTATGTCAGCTGGAGGAAAACAAAACCCCAAAAGTGTGTGTGAAAGGAATTGCATAGAACTCTACAGCGACAAGGTCTACCCTAAAAAAGCGCTGGCCTATGTAAAGCACTCTTTCGGCGCGTGCTTGCCGTTACGGAAGAACGAAAGGAACAAATCAGGTGCACCCTGACGATGCCAAATTTCTCCATTGCCTCGCTAGTGCAATCTAACTACATTACATGTTACAAACGCCGCCGAACCCTCATACAGCAGCTAATTATTTCCGAAAGCTGCTTTCAGATTTGGCCTAGCGCGGAAGAAGTTGACATCCAAGTGGATCCAGAGATAGTACACGAGGACGCGGACGATGAGCGATCAGATATCGAAAACGCTATGGAAGACGCTGATGAATTAAACATTTTCCTTTGGAACCAAAAACCGAAATGTGCATCAAGGGAGAGAATGGGAAGATTTACGTTATTAGCGGGATGGGAGAGGAAAAAGTTGAAATGGGTGATTTGCAGAGCGTTTTCGTCGATTTATGGATCCGGATCGCAACATGAAACAAAATAGTTCAAAGGGAGAAAAGGAATCTGCTGGTTTGCCGCTAAAGAAGGATCGTTCATTACCCATTCGGAACCGATGTCCATATTGTAATAGAGTTTGCGGACAAGTACCTGATGACGACGCACATTCGATGGCACACGAGTAGGTTAAGGTTTTACTTATTTTCTTTTCTGTAAATTCCAATTATATACTGTTTACTGTTACAGGTAAAAAGCCCTTCAAATGTGTTCCCACTGTTGGAAAACATTCACTCAATCGATAACGCTGAAGATACACGTCAGGTTTCACACCCGGGAAAACATGAGAATTTGCATGCCACCGGGAAACTGTTCGATTGTCGCGATTGTGGTAAAAAGTATAACACATATGTGTCCAAACGCAAGGTTTCTAATACAAACGTAAAGGAAAAGATGTACTCGTGTAAAATATACAGCCAAACATTCAAGCATCAGCAAAGCAGGGTGTACCACATGAGCAACAAAACCAAACACAAACGGTTCGACAGAGGTTTTGAGAGATCTGAAGACGGACGAAGGAGAGGGGATTTGACGAAGCTAAAATAACTTTCTCGTTCCCAAATTGTTAAAGCTACCAAGCACAACACCGGACTACTTGAGCAATTTGTCCTGAGCATGTTTTTGGCAAGTGGTGAGGATAGTGTATCCGTTTATTGGGTAGTATTTGGCGCACCAACATTAGTAGCGTAAATATCCAGCGCCAGACGCAGGTTCCGTTTGATGGATTAGATGGAATCGCTATCGACAGACTATTCATCATCTCGACTTCCATGAGCTCATTCAGTACTTTATGATAAAATAACAATAGTCTAGACAGGCTACGGTCCGACCCGGATGTAGAATTCAACTAGATACATTCGACAATAATACCACGCAAGACTGGCAGTATACTCGACTGCTGTATGCTTTTCAAGAGCAGCTGATTTTTGGTGAACTATCGGAAAGGATTCAAACGAAATGGCATTTGCTTACATTTCAGCGTGTATCAAACAATTGAATTCAAATAGTTTGTACCTTTCCGATTTATTTGAGGCATGATTTTCCTGGAAAGACAAATACCAACAGTATCAAAATGGCGCCGATTTTTTAACGTGGCGAATGAATTTTTTAAAGTCACGTAAATAAAACAATCAATCAATCAGCCGAATTTCAAACCTTAACATTTTTTCGTTTTGGCAACAAATTCTGTCAAAACACATCAGTTTCGCGTACGGCGTATTTTGCTATCCTGAATCAAAGAGAATAGGGAAAGAGACGAATAGTGTGAAGCCAAAAATACCTTATTGAGCAGACCAATCGTGCAATGTAAATAAACATTACTCATGCCTGAGTTGGAGGAGATAAGTATTGTACTTCTATCAAAAAAGAAATTTGAATTTTCGTCAGAATTTAGCTCAATCGTGATTGTAAGGTGCATTCTAGAGTATATGTATGAGTAAAAATAAGCTTTAGAATTATTTCATCTCTTTGTTTCGAAATGCACATCGTTTGATAAACAAATCCATCGATCGACATACGGTTTGTTTTCAAAATATAATAGGAGTCATTTAAAGTGCTGCCTGTAGAAGCGGTTGCCAAAATTCTAGTGTTGAAATCATCATAAAGGGAGTGTTGCCGTTTTGACTGATTTTCACTCTTCGTCTCTTTCACTATTCTCTTTGTCCTGAATGAGCAAAGCACGTTTGTCAAACTTCTCCATCAACAAGTTTGACAAATTTCTCTATTAACAAGTTTGACAAACTTCTCCATCAACAAGTTTGACAAAATTTTCTATCGACAAGTTTGACAAACTGCAGCGTTAAGGCTAGTTTACAGTCCGGAAAACGTGTCACGGGATTTGGGTCCCTGTGTATTTTAAATGGAGCTCGGGATTTCAAATCCCGTGACGGGAAATAAGTCTACACAAAAATGACAGTTTTCCTGAAGTGTAAACCCAACCGCGGGAAACATCACGGGATTTTAAAACTCTCCACACAGAAATCCGGCCGGGAACAATTCAACACAAATTGTTTCCGACGGGGAAAATAGTATTTTTATAAAGTTTACAATTCGCTGCAAGTTGGATACAGTTTGTATTTTTAAGAAGCAGCAGAGTTTTTGGTTTGACAGTTTGGAGAGATCTCAGCGGGAAATTTTCCCTGATCAAATCCCGACGCAAATCCCGTGCGAAATCCCGTGATCCATTTCCCGAACTGTAAACTAGCCTTTACGCTGTTTGAAGTTTTGACAAACTGGTTAGTACACTGTTTGACAAATAGACAAATAATCGCTTTGACAAACACGAATGAAATATTTGGCAAACTGTATTTGATCAAATATTTGAAGAGCCAGTACACAGCAGTTCAAATTTATTTCACGAAAGATGCGAAATATTTGACGTTATTACAAACAGTGTACTGGTAGCTTAACAAGATGATCCGATTTATTACTCATTTTTAGGTGGTGAAGTTTACCTGAACTTTATAGGTAACGAATTCGGTCGATGATAAGTTGTTGAAATGATCGTTCAATGCCCATACCGAAAAACGTTTCCATTGGTCAGAATGCCTATCAGCGTATGATAGCTGCAAACATGAGGACAACAAGGTTATCGCTTTCGAATGGAACAATTATTTATTATTCGTGTTCAAGTTCCATTACAGCAAAAGTTTCGTCGATTGACGATTATCGCATTGTCGTTGATTTAGCCGGCAAATGCAAAACAGTGCTCGGCACTGACGATAAGGAGTAAGAAGGATTTGATAGGAGTGAATAGAATGCAGAACATTATACATTCTGGAAGAATATCAGGGAGGAGAAATTATATGTAAATTTATATTATATCCCGAGTTGCCATCATTTTTGCACCGCAATAAAGCTTTCTGCAACTGCTGTCGTGTTCAAATTGGCAGGAAATAACTAGGCAGCGAATGATAAATTGCATAGTCAATTTATTTACTTTTTCGGAAGGATATTGTGAATATATATGTGTCGCCGGTGCCGTGTGTTATGGTGGTACCGGACGGAACCGTTGGTCAGCAGACCGTCCTTGTCGTACTGGTCATAGATGCGACGTTTTTTCTCATCTGATAGCACTTGACATGTTTCGGAGATCTGTCTTAACTACAATTTCGGTCGACCAAATTGTGCTATGAAAATTGTACTTCCTGGAATTTCACCTAACGAGATCAATTCATTGTGAGGAATTTCGCTGCGTTCCAATATTACTTGCCTCTGTAGGTAATGATGTGTGTGGATTCACTTCGGCAGCCAGGTCTTATGTTTTGGGTAATTTTGCTATCTTATTCTGCTGAATAAATCATCTGGCTAAAGCCTCTACGTTATACTATGGTCACTTCAAAAACGCATTGCTATTTAATCTTGTAGCTCTTGGCAAGTCAGTCCTGGCACTGTTCTCGACTAATCCTGACACTTATTACGGTGATCAAACTTGGCGAGAGCGGCAGTGGTTTCGTCGGAATTGTTCACTCGACAAGCAGGAAGTGCAAGGACTCTGCTACTTATGCCTGAGCCCCTCGGTGAAACCTTCGTCCTGTCGGAGTATTAGCTTCGTCCGATACCGGAGCGTATTGCTGAACCGAAGCAGTCTGCTACTGGCGCTGCTTCCTTCGAATCGGAATCGCTGAATATTCCCGTTAGCCGAATGTCCAACGTGGCCGAAGGCAAACCGATTGCAGCAACACCACCCACCGTAGCTGAAATTTTGGCCTTTAATCCAAGTCCTTGCCATTGACATAGCGACAGACGAGTGCGGCGCAAGTTGGACCATCGGTTGACTCGGTGCCGGACAGGGCGAAACAGCTACAACAGGACCGGACCTAGTATGGGGTGTAAAGGTCATCAATTGCCATAGATCACCAAAATGCTCAGCGACTAGCATTGTGAACAAAACAAACCAAACCAAACGAAATTGATCGCAACAACGATAAAATAATCTAAATTCTACCCAAACATTTGAAAATGAGAAAAAGGCAAAAGAAGTTTTAGTCGAATTCATTATAATTCTATTTAAAAATTGAATACTGTTTTATTTAGTTTGATTGCGCATATTGTTTACTTCAGACACACCCCTTAATTCATTGAGTACGTATTTCACTGCCTTTATAATCCTTTTGGAATCAGTTACAAAAATCCTTTATAATCATTTTATAATAAGCGTATTGCTAGTTAGGACTTTTATATCAGCCGGGCTCTTTTATAATTTGTTATAAAATCATTATCAAAATCTTCATAATCCATTGTTGCGTAATGTTTATGTACATAGCCAGATAGATAGTTTTTAACTGGGACGGAACGTGTGGATACGAAAAAACCTAATGTCAATTGTAGCCAGGGGGAGCTGTCAAATGCAGCCAAAGGGAACCGTCAAATGCAGTCATGGGGGACTGTCAAATGTAGCCAGTCCATTTAAAATATGTGAGGAAGAAAGAGTGGCTATGCAAGACAAGAGATAAAATGAACAGAAAAAAAGAAAAAGAAAACATCTATCCACAGGTTCTGTCCCAGGATTTTAATAGAGAACAGAAATTCGATTTGTTTGCATTTGGCAGTAGACCTTTTTCAACTGTTTGGCTAGAAATTCCTTGCTTCTTCAATGAATCATGTACAAGAAAAGTAAAAATGTTAAATTTAACGAAACAATGTATGATGCCGACATCAATTAAAAAATACAGCTGAGCGACCTTGTTGGGAAAGTGTTAACATTTGGCAGCGAACCAAACCAAGTTTCTCATACTATGATCGAATCAACAAAAATTCCAAGATCATGTAAACAATCTCTTTGAACTGTCAAAAAAGTGAGGTTAAACATTACCATGCAACGTTCTCCACCGAGAGGTTCACTTTAGTTTGTTTACATAACCAATGAACTTTGTACCGCGACTCACCACTTCATTTGCCGCGTTGCCAGGAAGCCAAGCAAAAATATACAAAACAGTGCTGCCCAAACACATATTTTGAGTCCCACCATTCTTGCAAAGGTGAAAAAAATACTCAACATTCTTGCATTTTTCAAATTTAAAAAAATCATTAAAAAATCACGATAGCTCTAAAAAGTCTCATTTCAGCGGAAATATTCTTTTGAATAAAAATAAGAAAAAAAGGGGGTTAGGTCGGACGAGAAAGGTCTATTAAAGTGTTCTGTCTTGGGATAGAACAACTCAGAATACATACGGTATTGTTTTTCCCAACGAAAGTTACGATAATCTAGGATGAGGTGATAGAATAAACTTTGTGGAGGTTTACTTTTACACATCGCAACTGACAATTTGTCAGCTATAGGCCTATTTACACCCTCGGTGAAAATGAACGTGAACTCGATACGCACCAAATTGTTTTTTCCAATATCTCACTTATTAGTACATCGAAATTGATGAAACTGGAACTAAACGATAGTACATTAATATACTTAGCGAATCCATGCCCAATTATTCGATGTAATTGAATCAATGCAATAATATTCATATTCCCCGATAATTTTAAATATTCCACGGTGAAATATGTTCGCAGTGGATAATTTACTTGTTCACCGGGAGTGTAAACGCGACGATGGGCGGAATTGATGCGGAGTGGTGAATATAAATGTCATCGCTGTTCACGGTGAACGTTCACCTTCGAATACCAAATTGCATTCTGACAAACTGTAAACTGCCAGTTGAGCGTGAAATCGTTGTTCGCTGATGAAATTGTTCACGACGTCGTCCACCGTGAACAATGGAAGGTATTCAACACATGTTCACGTTCATTTTCGCCGAGAGTCTAAATAGTGCTTATGATCACAAATTGTCTTTAACCACTATCAATTGTTTAGGTCTACGAACGTCACGGACTGCACGCAGTTATTTCGTTTGTTTTGATTTGTCAATTAAAGGCCTATTTACACCCTCGGTGAAAATCAACGTGAACTCGATGCGAACCAAATTGTTTTTTCCAATATCTCACTTATTAGTGCATAGAAATTGATGAAAATGGAACTAAACGATAGTTCATTAATATACTTAGAGAATCCATGCACAATTATTCGATATAATTGAACCAATGTAATAATATTCGTATTTTCCGATCATCTTAAATATTCCACGGTGAAATATGTTCGCAGTGGATATTTCACTTGTTCACCGGGAGTGTAAACGCGACGACGGCGGAATTGATGCGGAGTGGTGAATATATATGTTCACGGTGAACGTTCACCTTCGAATACCAAATTGCATTCTGACAAACTGTAAACTGCCAGTTGAGCGTGAAATCGGTGTTCGCTGATGAAACTGTTCACGACGTCTTCCACCGTGAACAATGGAAGGTATTCAACACATGTTCACGTTCATTTTCACCGAGAGTCTAAATAGTGCTTAAGGTTGAACTAATCTTACCACATGAACTCCGATACGCTAATTATTCGGTGACATCTTTGGTGAATTGTGATTTGAGATTAAATTGGGGTGTAGAATTTAATGTTTCTTGTTAGCACGTTTTCAATCGATTGAACATATTTGATGTGTAATTCAAGCGTATAAGGTAATGATATTTTAGTATCTCATAAAAGAAAAACAAAATATGGTTAAAAGTCCACGTCCTTATGATGTACATGGAAGTGCACCTGATTCAGAAATAGTTATCGCCTCCGGCATTGATATTAATTTCTTGTCCAACTTGTCACTAAAATTACTCCCTTTTACAATATTTACCTGAATGAATGACAGATACTAGTGCTGTGTTCGATTCCAATATTTTTTTGGTTTCACTGATCTTGCCAGCGTTTTCTGATTCTGCACCCGTTGGTTGAGGTGATGACATCTTTACTGTGCTACTGCATATTTTGCTGATAGAGGTAACTGCAAAACGTGTTGCATATCCACACTCCAGCTTCGTGGCTGCAGCCGCGATGATTTACCTCCTTAAAATTTCGGATTGTCTTCCGGCAATTTGAGTTTCGGATCACCAATCTTTCCGCCATTATTAGAACTTTCTGGGTCGTGTTTGAAGTGGCATTGAGATGAATGAATGAATGATTAACATGAGCAGAACTTTGAAAGAGTTACCACACAGCTGATGTGCAAATCTACTTTGTTGTTGAAGCCTCTTATTATGATCCGGCAGGTGTTCACTGGAGTGAATTAATCACGATTGAACAGTGTAACTTGGTTTTTAGTGTTACTCCATTGTCTAGACTATTAAGTATTTGTAAAATGATTACTGCAGGTCAGGCGTGCTTCAATATCAATTCATCCTCCAACCGCACTCCATCAAGTCATCTTGCCACAGTGTTCTCTGACACATGGGAGATTCGACACACCTAGGTGGTGCATGTGGCGGCAATTGAATGCACTATCGGATACAATAATAATGATACTCGAATATTTATAATCTGTACTGATCATAATATTCGTACTTGCAACCGATGAAGCAACGTAAAACAGTTTCGATAGTGAGCATTTCCCCTGAAGATTGAAGTGAATACAGATGGGGCTGGTTCTGCTAATACAGTTCTAAATTGTGCAGCATTATTGGGTGGAACGTCATTTGTATTGGGAGGTGGAGATTGTAGTGGTGATTATACTGTGCTGTGTTCAAAAGGTACATGCTAACGATAATTAAGAAAGCTACTGGCAGGTGTTGCCACAGTCAAGTAATTAACACTCATCTGCAGATCAATCGTTTGATCTCTGTTCGAATTATTAGCAACAATGTCCTGAACATGTATTTGTTAGGATATTATATTTAACTTATCTAAACATTTACCTTAGTATTTATTATCATAAAACCAACGATCTCCGCTTTTTCCTCTTTTTACTGAATAACGTTAGAATTAGCTGAAGATTTTTCTTTGTTTCTTTCCTGTTACGGATTATTGACTGCTAGGATATGCATATCAATATTAGGTTTCACAACAACGGACATAACCCCAGAAAATGAACCGGATGAACTTCGTTTGACAATTACACTAGTTTACAAGAAAAATGAAGCTTCAAGAAAAAGTATTTTTTAGACCAATTTTGGGTCGCTGAACACGAAATTTTTTTGTTCAAAGAAGCGATTTTGTGATTTTCTCAAAAAACTCGTTTTCGAGCACTTTTTGTAGTTTTTAGTCAATATTTCGTGTCAAAATCATCCAATTAATATAATCAATATGCAGGTTGAAAGGTGCCGAAATGCCCTTTCCAAAAACATATAATATGTGTCGATCATATGTAAAATTTTTAGTACTGCAAGCGTCCAAATTTAAAAAAGTGCATTTTGACCATTTTTAAAAGTTACTCATTTTTAATTGATTTTTTTTACAGAAGGACAAATCTTTTTTCAGGCCTTTTAGAATCTAAGATGACAGATAATATGTTTACGTTAATTTTAAGCCTAATCACTAACATCGGATGAAAAATGTTGATGCTATGGCACATTGAGCGAAATGGAAATTTTATGATTTTAGCAGTCCCTGCCCTGGTGCGGCGGTTTAGAGGGTGTAGCACTGGTCTCATAAACCAGTCATCAAATATTCGAGTCCCTATCGGGACTCAGTGGGATTGTAGCACTAGCCACGTTATGTTCTGTGAACTGAGAATCGGCTGCGAAGCCTGTTGAAGCAGAAGGCGAAAATTCATTTAATTTATTAAATTTGTACTCATCACAGACAAAACAAAACTTTTCCAACGAATATTTCCACATTTTAAAAAGAGCCCTTGGTTGTACAATGAAATATCCAAAACCATTCAAATGCCGCAGGATGGATGGATGCAAGCTCGAGAAGACAGTAGCCAACACAAACAATAACTATCAAGTATGGAAGATTATTTCAGCCAAAAATATGATGGCGCGAAAAATAAAAAGTTACAGTTTTCACTCAATGCTTCATACCATCTACATTTTTCATCAGATTTATGTGACCATTGGCTTAAAATTTATGCAAAAAGATTATTTATCTCATTAGATCTTAAAAGAATTTTCTTCTGTCCTTGATTTATTATAAAAAACTACAAGGGGCAGCCCTATGGGGTTGCACGAGCTGTAGACGTAGGACTATACTACTTAATGTAAAATATTTATTTTCTTAGTACATTTATAGCAATAATAAATCAAATATATTTCTTACGTATGGTTTAATCACAACCAATCAACATCGAGTATTACATATTGAACCAAACCCTCTTGGTTGTCAGGTCATTTCATTTGTAGTGGGTGATTGAATCCGATTGAACTTATTTAAGAAGATCTGAAGAAAGAAGACAGAAAACTGTGACCGAACCAATATCTGGAGCCAAATCTTTATAGCATAAGATTAGCTTATAAAAACTTTTCGATTGTGTGTGGTAAAACCCCGGACCAGTGAAGAAAAATCAAATTTTAGACAATATAATCACATTTCATGTATAGACCAAGCATTCTAGTTATATTGTGCCATTATTATAACTTTCCTAAAGTACGCATACAAATATAGCGAATGCAGTGGTCTTAATCCTGTATCGAAACTATAAATATACATGAATCGAAAACAATTTTATATATGGACAAGATGCGTTTTTGCAACGGTTTTTCAAGTGGCAGTGTATTAATTCATAAATAGGCTTTGTAGTATGTACCTATTAGTAGAATCAAAATACTATAGGCTGAGTGGAAATGAATCACGTGAAGGGGAAATGAATTGATCGAACGTAAATAAAAAACTTTCGTTGTGCAATTTAGTAACAAATTAGATCTAACTACCTACACATTCGACTCAAACGTTAAACCCAAGCGCACAAAACAAAATGAATGAACGCTGATGATGATGGGTAGAGCGAAAGAGACAACTAGTACCACGACACTATGTTAACCGTGTTTGCAAATAGAGCTCGCATGTATAAACTATTTTGTGTACGAATAATTATACATAAAAGTGTGCTGGAAACGAGCACAACACAAAAGATAGCATAGAACGGGCAAGCTCATTCGCATTCACTGGGTAGCATACCTCCACAGGCAGTGTAACGGACTTCTAACTCAGCTACACTGGCTGTGAAAACACACAACGCAGTGACCTGCTTCGTCTGCCGCTCAACAGGCAAGTGAGCTGCACTGGCGAAATCTGTCCGTTTAAATAGTCGATGATGACGTCATTCATAGAAGCGTAGCACGCTAGGTACACAAATCTATCTTCTGTGTGTAAATGCGCGATATTCTGACTAGGTTGCTCATTATTTAAATTTTTTAAGCCATGATATCAAAAATCTTTGGGTTTATCTATTGGAATCAATTCTTAGAAGTATTTCGGGGCGATATGCGCAAAAAAATTGAAAATTTATCGTGAGATGGCTGAATTATATGCGTTTAAAATTGGACCACTTTTCGTTACATACCATTTTTGTAGAATTTGCAACGTGCACCCCTATATCGAAAACAAAGACGTAGTCCTACGTCAAAATTAACTAGAAATATGCATTTTTTTTAAAAAAAGGTCGAACATTAAATCTTTTTTTGCTTTGGTCGATTTTAATCATAATAAATGTACATTTGATCTACACATGTTATACATTTTCGGAAATGGCATACCAACACCTTTCGAACTGTTTCGATCGGATCCTATTTAAACGAGATATTGACAAATAACTAAAATAGTGCCCAAAACACCTTTTTCGAAGAAATCTTGAAAATGCTTCTTTAAAAAAGTGGACTTTGTTTTCGTATTCAGCGATCTAAAATTAACTTAGAAAACAAGTTTCTTTTTAGCTTATCACGATTATCTTAAAATTGTTAAAATCTGTCACATAAGATTCTGAAAATATGAAAAATCATTTTTCTGTAATAAAAAACAGAGCAAAATCAACAATGAGGAATCAAAAGAAAAACTTTTTTTTAAACTCTTTAAACTTTAAACTTCTTTGAAAGATAAATTGAGTATTATTTTCATATTCAGCTACCCAAAATTAATCTAGAAAACACTTTTTCTCGCAACTTCATTTTTCATGGAAACTAGTGTAATCTTTAAGACCAAAAGAGAAATTTGAAAAACAGAACAATTTTCACTCGGTGCTTAATAACATCACCAGTTTATATCGGATTTTCGTGATCTTAGGCTTGAAATTCACGTGAGAAGTTTGTCTATCACATAAGATTTCAAAAGATTTTTTTTGCCGAAATATTTTTTTATGAAAAATCAACTAAAAATGAGTAATTTTACCAAACATTACTTTTTTTGACTTTGGTTGCTCTTAACCCTAAATTATTGATATTTAATCCAAACATGTTATACATTTTTGGAATGGGAACATCAATACCTTTCGATTGGTGAGTCAATTGTGTTAATCGGAAGATTTGATCCTGAGATATTGACAATAACTGCAAAAAGTGCTCAAAAACATGTTTTTCAAAAAATCTCGAAAACGGTTCTTTGAAAAAGAAAATGAATATGATTTTCATGTTCAGCGACCTAAAATCGTCTTAGAAAATGCCTTTTTTCTTCACTTCATGCAATCATCCCAAAATTTGTAAACTAGTGTTATCGGTGGTTTGTTTACATACGAGTTACGTAAGTTCGAGTGTAACAAATGAGCACCTGTTGCACTCGAACTCACGCAACTGATAAGTAAACAAACCACCTAGATTTGTCAAACATGACCAAATCAAAGCAGTGTTGCACGAGAACTTTATTTTTCGTATTTATCGAGGGGTCGCTCAATATACTAGTAACTGGCTATTAATTACTCGGACACTTTTTCTTCGGCAGTTTGCATTAAGTCTCAGGTCGTGTCGTTGAGACTACTTTATACGAAATACGCAATAGAAGAAAATATCAGAGAAAGATTATTAGATCCATCCATTATAAATCCATTGACATCCACTTCACATTTGTGGATCACCTTTGGATTCACAAGTAAAATGTTATAATCCCGTTCTGTGCGTTGCTATCAAGTAGGATAATATCGGACCAATTTTCATGCTTTTTGTGTAAATTCAGTAAATGTACTGCCACTACGGAACGAAAGCAACCAAAAATACTTAAAAGTACTCTTTAATGTTCACAATACGTTCTTACCGAACATTTCTTGGGAATTTAGAAACAGATTAAACCGTTATTAGAAATTGTACTGTTCGAAAAAATATTTAAAACTTAAGCATTCCTTTCTTATATGAACTTTTGATTAATTCAGTAATGATTGCTTGAATTGCTCAAGTAAGGGAGCCCTGGGCTAGTTGGCGGTTGGGGTAAGTTGGCGGAATCCCTTTTTCTCTGTTTCTATTAGACATATGGCGCTGCCTCTTCTTGTGTAGCTCAAGTTATGTGAAACCCGTTATCCAACGTGTTTTACTTGCATAACGATTTGTTTGATAGAAGTTGTGAGTGATATTGCATTTTCGAGCATACCAAGTAAACTTTCTAAATTTTAAATACTTTGTGTTATTTAGGGTGATTTTCAATCAATTATTTGTGAAATATAATTATATTTTTCGATAGCGCGTGAAAAGAGCTTTCCGTATCCGTATAGATATTACAACTATCCTCAAACAAAAGTTATTTTTTAAATAGTTTTTAATAAAATATGCGGTTGGGGTAAGTTGGCGGTGTTGCACGCGGGGCGAGTTGGAAATACTATTTACAGTGCAAAAAAAGACATCAAAAATTTTAATTTCTGGAATTCACTCCAAAGTAAGAAATTCTTTTTCTTGTGTACCTCGCCAATGTGGGAGACATTTATTCCGGTCAATTGCATGAAGAATTTCGAAAATTTGCTTTTGAATAGGGAGTACGCGTCAAAGTCAAGATGCCAGAGTATTGAAACTGAAATATAATAGCAAATGTAGGTTAATATACAGTTTTCTCGAAAAGACATTCAGCACGTTCCAAAAGGACTCTTGAAGTAATTGAATCTCCATTTGATTGCTTAGTTTTTGACAAATACTCACATACTGCCAACTTACCCCGGGGCCGGCGTAAGTTGGCGGGTTTTCCGCGTCACATATTTTTGTTTCTAAAAATGGAGAAAATACATCAAACACTTTTAAAAAACTCAGAGATTTTGCCAACAGTCTGCTCTTTCATGCCGCGTGTTCTATTTTGCAAGATCTATCAACATCAAAGCAGTAAAAATTGAAAACTGAAAACACCGCCAACTAGCCTCGGTCTCCCCTAAAACAAACAGCTCAACTCCGCTATCCGAAATCACCCTGAAGAAACGTCCGAATGAACGAAGAAAAATGATTTTTTTTTGTTTTAATAAAAATAAATATTTACATTTTGTTTGCACCTCCCTACAAAATAAAGTTGTGGTGGAACAAAATTTAAAAAAAAAAGATAGTTTCGTTACATTGGACATATTTTACTCCCAGATAGTAGAATAAGACATTTTCAATGTCAAAAATTGTTACCCATTTTTTCTACCCGGTGTGGGCGAGATTGTAACCCGTCAGGGTAACAATTTAGCACTGGGTGGAATATACCTATTTTTGACTATACACTCCGTACAGTGTATTTGTTTTGGTAACATTATGCTCACCGCTGTTATGTACCGTTCATATTTAATTATTAATTTTTGCTCATTTTCACGTTTGTGAATAATTTTGTTTGTGCAGATGGGTGTAGTAATTTTTGTTTGACATTTGTGTATAATTAGCGCAGGGTTTTGTTAGGTTACCGCTCTACTATTGCAAAAATACGTGTTCGCTGGTTATGTTGCGCGTTGTTTAGGTCGAGTGCGGAAGGCGGCCATCGAAAAGTTAAGTTAGTGACGAACCACGGCGATTGACAGACGTCCGTAAATAAGTTTTTGTGGGACAGTTTTCCGCCACTAGAGAAAAGTTGCAGTGCGCACGTGCGACGACAAGCTAAGACCAACGACACGACCTGAAACTTCATGGAAAATTCCGAAAAAGTGTCCAAGAAATATCCCGCCAGTTACCAGTACATTGAGCGACCCCTCGGTAATGATGAAATATAAATTTCTCGCGCAACACTGCCTCGTTTTTTCTCAATGTTTATTTGCATATCCTAGCAACCAAAGTCCGTAACAGCTATGAAAGAAAACATACTGTTTCGTTTGCCGCAAGGGTCGAAAGCGAACTTGTTTTTTTGGATTTCGGCAAAATTTGTATAATTTGAAGATGCCTGGGATGCAGAGGATTCGGCGCGTGGTCTTGATGGAAAAACAGTTTGCGACCGTTGTGCTCGTGTCGAACTGTCTACCGGCAAGAGCGGTCGTTGTTTTCGCTGTGGTGGCGAACCACCGCATGGCAAATGCGGTCGTGGCAACTTCCATCCGAACGACAGACGCTACGAGTGTGGAGGGCGAGGTCATTATGTCCGAGATTATACTAAAGGAAGCAAGAGATCTCGGAGCCGCAGTTCACGTTCGCGCTCTCATAAGCTCCGAATTCGTTCCAAGAGTTACAGTCGAAGCCGAACCGTGAACATGACCGCCAGGACTGTCTTAAGAGGGCGCGGAGTCCCTGGGAACTATTGAGCTAAGGGGCCCCAATAATTGAAAAGGTGTAAACAGTAGGGTGGGACAAAAATTAGACTCCTGCTCCGAGCAACTTTATAGGTACCATTTCGGTCCTAGATCAACTGTGCAAATTCTTAGCTCGATCCCTGAAACTATATTTTGCGCCCACTGTTTAAAGTTTACATTGAATTTTGTATGGGAAAATTAACTTTCACAAAGTAATTCCTCCAGGTGTCGCCCATTGCTTCCTAAAAATAAATCCTTATGTGGCTTTTATTGGAAATACAACAAAGAAACAAAGTCTCGAAGCCAACGATACGATATGATGCTTGAGAAAAAAGTTATTAAGCATCAGAAACTGATTGATACTCTGACGTTTGATAAAGAATTCATTTTTTCTAGCATTTGCTGTTGGTTGTCCAGTTATTTGCCTTTTTTGATCTCCTCTTAATGTGTCTAATTCAATTATCTAAACTGTTTGGCCACTTCACAATAGTTTTGAGAGATAAACTGATGCTTATTTTGTACATAATAAGAGACACTTAAAATTTTTGTATATAATTCGACCTTCAGCAGCAATGATGCTATGAAAATTTAGATTTTCGTAAATCTTCAGGGCGTCAATAGGTTTTTGCTTAATAACTTTTTCCACACGTATCAGATCGTTTCGCGGTCCTCGAGACTTTGTTTCCTTTACAAATTTCCTGCCTATAGATCTATTTATTTTTAGATGGTAACGGGCGGCTCTTGGAAAAATTATTTTGCGAAGGTCGATTTCCCCATATGAAATCCCGTGTAAACTTTAACTATGGGCGCAAAAATATAGTTTCACCGATTGAGCTTAAAATTTGCTGATTTGTTCTGGGACCTAAACGGAACCCTGAAAGTTACTCGGAACAAAATTTTATTTTTCCCATATGACGGTGTCCCATTCTAGTAAACAGCTGCAGAGTAGGATAATCTAAAAATAATTCCCAGCATTACAGAATTATTTCTACTCCATGGCGCCCTGAGACTCTTTTCCAAATTTGTGCCAAATCAGTCAACCGTGTTGAAAAGTAGGTATTACATCAACATTTCCTACCCTATCCTAAGTATCGGCGAAGATGGTCGTGGCCGGCAATAACGATTCTCAACTGAACTCATAAGAGATAAAGTTCATTCCCGATCATTTATCTCACAAGCAAGATGAGTTGAGCTACCTATAATGATGATGATAATCGTTAGTATGCAATCTACAACATGATAATCGTTAGTATGCAATCTACGAATAGCACCGTGCTTCGCAACGCAACGCGCAATCAGTCAACCGTGTTGAAAATGTTTTAAAAAATAAAGCGGGATTCCAAATGTATTGAGAACAAAGAGTATTGCAGATTTCCACAACCAGGTGTCGTTGCTGATGTCCAAATCACTAAATGCGATGATGTGAGTTCGATCTCAAGTGACGTACAGTGTAATGGATTCACCAACTACGCTATTGTCTTCCTAGACAATGTAATCTGACTTTCATAGTTGTAAGATTTTCTTTGAAGATTAAAAGTGCCTCCATCAAGAAGGAGGAATATTGGAGCATGGTCTGTTAAACGTCCATTAAACCAAAAACGAAGCGCACTGCTGTTCATGATTTTTGGAATACTTGGTGTAGTTTGCACATGTTCATTTACATTGTTTCGTTTAGTGTTGATCTTGTTAGCTTCTTGATGCTCTTGATATGATGAATAGAAACAGAGTCGATTTCCGACTTTGGAAAAATGCACATTTTTTTCAATCGAATAGTGTGAACTTACTTACAGGTGGCCGAATTTTAGAACCTTTGAAATCAATCGATATTATTTTGAGTTTCAGCGCAAATCGCCTTGAAATTCATTCACTTTATTAGCATTACTTTCTGCCGGAACAGGAATTACGGTTCTTTAAAATATTAGTTTTTCATTGAACGAATTGATGGTGATGTTGCTTTTTGTTATATTTTCCGACAGACGTGTTGTGCATTCATTTATTGTGCCGGGTTGGGGGGGGGGCGTCTGGGTTCATCCTCAGTACAAGCCGATCCTGAGATCCTTTGATTTGAAAATTATTTGGCTACTAAAAGCAGAAACGAAGTGGAATTATCCAGCGAAAGCACTTAAATGTGAGAAACCGGGTGTGGTCGTCACCACACTTAAGTGCTGAACCTTCCGCAAACTGTAGTGTGAGAAACCGGGTGGGGTATTCTCCACACTACTGTTTGATACCGAATCTGAAAAGCATAAAATGTTTGTCATCAATGCCGTTTCCGGCAATCAAAAAAGAGCGTTTTAGTTAGCCAAATAAATTGCCCCGAAGGCATACTTTATTACGCCAAACCTGCTCTATCAAAAAGGTGATTTACTCTACCACCGCCCTGGCTACCTAACTGCTGAGAGGCATTCTATTCTAGCGATACATATGTTTATGTGTATATATGAGAAGTGGAAACGTAGGTATGAGAAGTGGCAACATCTGATTCATTCATTCTGTTTGTACTGTCCTTAATGGCAAGCGATACTACGTCCTATAAATAATATTGGTAAATTGCGTATAAAATATTCTCAATATTTCCACACTTCCCTTCAAATTATCATACCTAACATTTCAACGAACAATAATAAACGTGACTTTAATGAGGGTTTTGTAAAGATATCTGCTAATTGTTTCTCGCTTTGAACATATTGAACTTTTAGCTTCTTTTCTTGCAACAAATTTCGTATATACATGTATTGTACATCAATGTGTTTCGTCCTTTGGTGTTCTCTTGGTTCTTCCGCTATTCGAATGCACGGTATGTTGTCCTTGTATATGGTGAATGGTCCTGTAGACATACCTACTTCACTCAAAATACGCGACATCCATACTCCCTCTTTAGAAGCATAGCATAATGCAACCAACTCAGCTTCCGTTGATGATAGCGTTATTATCTGCTGTCGCTTGCTGTTCCATGACACGATGTTTCCATATACCAAGAATACGTATCCTGAATTTGATTTTCGCTCTTCGATATCGTTAGCGAAATCAGCATCCGCATAGCCACAGAGCGGTTCATCGTCCTTATCCCGGCTGCACACCAACCGTTTTGTTTTCGTCCCTTGGAGATACCGAAGAATCCGCTTAAGACCAACCCAGTGTTCGTCCCCTGGATTACTCTGAAATTGACTTAAAATACTCACAGAAATGGTTATGTCAGGTCTCGATATTAATGTCAAATACTGTAAACAACCCAGTAATTCTTTAAAAGGTTCCTTAGTGGGCTGCTCTGAGTTCATCCACTTATAATTTCCATCCATAGGAGTAGCAACATTTTTACAACCTTTCATTCTAAATTTATTTAATATCTTTTCAATATAAGATTGTTGAGGTATTTCCATGATTCCATTTTAAAATCTCGAGTAATTTCTAATCCTAAAAAATTCATTAATTCTCCTAAGTCTTTCATTTTAAAATTATTTGAAAGCTTCCCTTTAATCCAATTAATGTCAGCCAAATTCTTTCCGAAAATTAAAATATCATCAACGTACAAAATAATAAAAAGTTCTCTATATGCGTAAGCATATAGACAAGTATCGCTCTGAAATCGTTTAAAACCAATTAGTGTAATTATTTTGTTGAAATGTTCATTCCAGCTTGCTTCAATCCATATATAGTTTTATTTAGTTTACACATTCTAGCAATTCCATTTTCATCTGGAGGTAGTTTCATATAAATTTCTTCCTCTAGATTTCCATTTAAGAAGGCTGTTTTCACATCCATTTGATGAATTGTCCAATTTTTCTTTACAGCAATTGAAAACATTATTCGTAAGGTAGTCATTTTGGCAACTGGCGCAAAAGTTTCATTATAATCTAACCCTGGACGTTGCGAACATCCCTTTGCTACAAGTCGGGCTTTACACCGACGCGAGTCGCCATCTTTCTTTATGCTAAACACCCACATGGAATTAACAGCTTTTCTTCCACGAGGAACTAGAGTCCATGTGTTGTTTTCATTCAAAGATTTTGTCCCCTCTATTGCCCCTTTCCAATTATGCCAATCATCTCGTTGTTTCAACTTTTCAATACATTGAGGTATTTCATCGGAAATTACGGAAGCTATAAAACTTGTCTCGAATTCCTGTAACCACGTGGGCGGTCTTGTGATTCTCTGACTTTGGCGTCGCTCATTTGTGGCCACATCACCATCACCAGCTACTTCTTCCACGTCAAGGAATTCATCATCACTTTCATCATTTGTTTCAGTGAGTTCGGCTATATTTTGCTCAATTCTTTGTTCCGTTTCAAATGTTTCGCCTATCTTGCTTCCAATTTCCAGAAAATCAACATTTGTCTTGGGTTTGCAATAAATAGATTCGGTATTACCTTGGAAATAAAAATTAAGTTCATCGAATCTAACATCTCTCGATATTACAATTCTTTCATTGTCCTTATCCCACAACCTATACCTATTAGATGCGTATCCTACCATCATAAGGACTCGGCTTCTTTTGTCTAGCTTGGAACGATGTTTTTTATTGACGTGTGTATAAGCTATACATCCAAAAACCTTAAGTTTATCAACAGCTGGTTTAACCCCAAACCACATTTCATACGGTGTTTTTGAAACCGTCAATGCATTTGTAGGACTACGATTCAACGTGTAACATGATGCATATAAAGCTTCCCCCCATAAATTCATCGGCGCGCAACTCTCATGTAGTATTGTTCTTACTTTTTCCATAAGAGTTCGATACATTCTCTCGCTAACCCCATTCTGCTGAGGAGTATAAGGAGCTGTTGGTATCATCTGAATTCCCTTTTGCCGACAGAAAGCTAAAAATTCATTTCAAAAATATTCACCTCCGTTATCAGATCTCAGCTTTGAAATCCGCAGAGAGAAAAAGGAAGTTGCCATTGCCTCAAATTCTTGAAATTTTTCAAGTACTTCATGTTTGTGTCTTATCAAGTACACAACAACAAAGTGTGTAAAATCATCTATGAATGTTTCAAAATATTTATACCCGTCGTATGTATGTTCGGGAAGTGGACCGCAAACATCAGTGTATCAATTCTAATGGTCTTTTCGATCGTATCTTGGGTGAAACATCAAAAGCCTCTCTGGTCTGCCTTCCCATTATACATTATTTGCACGAGAATGGGGTTGCAATACTGGTAGATGGTTCCATAACCAACCTCTCAACCATATTGCTTTTCACCAGTTTGGATAAATTATTCATTCCCAAGTGACCGAATCGCTTATACCAAAGTTTTTCGTCCGAAATATTACTTGCAAAAACTTTATCTCTTTTCTCATCTAGGTAGACATCCAGCAAATAAAGACCATTCACTCTTTTGCCTGTATCAATCAAATAACCATTTTCGTCGAATATTTCCACACCATTTTGTCTAAAAATGACTGACTTCCCCGATGACTCGATTCGTGAAACAGAAAGAAGGTTGGTGCTTAACCCAGGAATGAAAAGAACGTTGTAAAGGTCCAACCTTATAAATTTATTGACTCTTAGTTCAACGTCGCCCATCCTCTTGCTAATTATTTCTGCGCCTTCTTTCGCCGTATCAATATGCGAATTTTCGCAATCCCATAGCCTGTTGAACGCCGCTATGTCCCGGAACATATGCTGTGTGGCCCCCGAGTCCAAATACACTGGGAAAAAGGATGGACTTGGTACCGGAAATCGCGTTGTATCCATCACCCGCACTCTGGAATCTTGCACAAAGTAGGGATTCAACTTCGATAGCGGAACTCGCACGCGGAATTGGCCATTTTGCCGTGTTACCATCCTCACATCTCTTCGTTTACCATCGTCGTGAACCCGTACCTGCGTTTTATTCTCGTTCATCTTTTTCTTCCATTGGCGGCAAAAACGTTTCTTGTAACCTGTTTTACCACATTGGAAACACACCAACGGCTTCCGTTCACCGTGCTTTCCCGGCTGCGCATACTTTCCCACCATTGCTACCTGCAGTCCGCCAACAGGTCTTTCCGATTTCGAGGATCCTGATTCTTTCGCGTCGAGGAAAATTCTCCTAACCTGTTCGATCGACATTTTCTCCAAATCGTCTTTTCGCACGACCGACAGCGCACCCAGGATTGCTGAAATTTATCTGGAATAGCCACCAAAAGAGTGTTTAATTGCTCAGCACTGCTTACTGCTTCTCCCATGCTCTCTAACTGTCTAATAATCTCTTGATGCATAGCAAACAGCTGCTTAAGCGACGCAAACTTCTCAGTTTTGAGAGTGTACAGCCACTGCAACAGTTTTCTGATAGACTTGGTCCAACCGTGTAATAATTTCCTTTGCAGTTTTGCAATGCAGTACATGTCCCATCGGTTCATCATCTAACGCAAGTCATAACTCGTTAACAGCCCCATCGTCTTCCTTGAGACGTTTTTCCAAAATTTACTTTCTCGCATTTTCCTCATCTTCTGAAGCCCCTTCCACTGCGTGGAAATAATTCTCTTCTTCAGGAGTTCTCTCAAACACATGCAGCAAACCTTCATTTTTAAAATGCTGCTTTATCCTTTTCCGCCATAAGGGACAAGATTTCTCGTCGCCCCGAAATACAGGCACAGCAATACGTTTGAGGCGGTTTTCCATATTGGTCGAGTTATCAACACGGAAAACCTTACAAATGTTAATGAGGAAACAACCAAATATTTAAAATTTTCCTAGACGACAAACCAGTTCCCACGATTAGTCAAGGCTTCACTCCACAGCAAAGATGGCTGTCTGAGTAGCAAAAATCGCTCCATTGCCTGCAAACCACTCTTGTCCGTATAAACGGCTCCCCTTGATCAAAATAAATTACAACCTGTTCCAACGATATTCAAGGCTTCACCCCACAGCAAAAGATGGCTGTCTGTGTAGCAAAAATCGCTTCGTTGTCTGCAACCCAGTCAATGACAAATTACTTGTTCGCATAAACTACCCTTGATCAAGAAATAGATTACATTCCTTTCCAAAGTAACCAAAGTATAGATAGCTATCTCTGTTCCGAAGAAACGTTGGTCTCCTCTAAAACTAAATAAAAAATCATCCAAAGTAAGCTATCTATTAGAATAGCTTCACTGGGCCAAAGAAACGGTGGTCTCTTCTAAAACTAAACGAAATCCATCCAAAGTAAACTATCTGTTAGAATAGCTTCTCTGGGCCCATAACCTAAAAGCAGAAACGAAGTGGAATTATCCAGCGAAAGCACTTAAATGTGAGAAACCGGGTGTGGTCGTCACCACACTTAAGTGCTGAACTTTCCGCAAACTGTAGTGTGAGAAACCGGGTGGGGTATTCACCACACTACTGTTTGATACCGAATCTGAAAAGCATAAAATGTTTGTCATCAATGCCGTTTCCGGCAATCAAAAAAGAGCGTTTTAGTTAGCTAAATAAATTGCCCCGAAGGCATACTTTATTACGCCAAACCTGCTCTATCAAAAAGGTGATTTACTCTACCACCGCCCTGGCTACCTAACTGCTGAGAGGCATTCTATTCTAGCGATACATATGTTTATGTGTATATATGAGAAGTGGAAACGTAGGTATGAGAAGTGGCAACATCTGATTCATTCATTCTGTTTGTACTGTCCCGAATGGCAAACGATACTACGTCCTATAAATAATATTGGTAAATTGCGTATAAAATATTCTCAATATTTCAACAGCTACATCTGCTTACGTGGGAGAAGTAAAGCCGACCGGTGTGATATCAAGGGTTCAGTTAGTAGAATCGCTTTCCAGTGCGGAGAGGGACCGATGGAAAATAAATGTGAATATTAACATTAGTTAGTTAGTTTTTAGCGTTTTGGATTCTTCTCATCAGTAACTAGCACCATCTTGGTGCCAGTTAGATGATTAATCTAGACTAGCACTAAAATTGGCACTGGTTAGATGCTAAAACCATCTCACTGGCACCAATATTATGCTAGTTACTGATGAGGAGAATCCCAAACGTTAAAAACTTTAAGTTAGGTATGGTCCGTACAAAACAATTCGGATCTACAAAATAAAACTTTTTTCTGCGTCCTAACATTTCCACTATTCAGTGTTAGAAGTGTTCATTCAATACTTTAATTTCGTTCGCTTAAAATTGCGTTCAAAACGAAACATAAAATACTCGAATCTATCAATATCATCTGTATAATTCGTTTCAATGCTTTCGTCATTTGTCCATAAACTCTTTTTTGTTTCGATTATAGAGGTTTTAACCTTAGGGTCATTCGCCTCTTTGTCGGGTTAGAGAAATCTCTAACCCTATGTGCGGGGTTTGGAATTGAACCCAGGTGATATGCGTATAATCGATTTACCGATTACGCTATCTCCACCCCCGACTGAACTGAGGCTTTGAATTTAGCAAGGAAAAACTGAATTTTTAAAATTATATTATTTTATTTCTACAGCACAAGAATGTTCTACTTGTGTGAAACATACTTTGAGGACACACCACAATACAAGAATATTTTTAAAAATATTGACGCTACTAAATGTCCAAGATTCTACAAAATATCCTCAAATACACGCACATTTACAGTGGCACATTTAGTCAAATCTAGGATAAAGCTAGGTTTGATACATGTTGATACTTTCACAAGGGCATTTCAAACTTCTTTTTTTGGGATTTCATGAACGTTTGTCTTCAAAATGGATTAAAATGGATGTGATAGAGCGGAGTATAGTGCAAAAACAACATTATTGGTTCTGTGACAGTCTAAGACTGATTGGGCAGCGAAACATGCCAAATCCGATCAAAAAGTGTCGATTCTTCGTAAGACCTCAAGAAGTCTCTTTTGGACGCTTGCATGTGGATTTGTCCGTTGGCAGACTCAGGTGTAACGAAGAAATATAATTAATATTTTTGCACATCCACAGATCGTTTCCAAAACAAGATTTTCTTGTTGGTCCGGTGCCTTCCAAACGTTTTATAGAGGGTGTACCAAACGTTTCATTGCTGTTGTTGAAAATAAATTGAAACTTGAATCGAAATGTTGGATTGACGTTTGAATTGGTTCAATAGTCATGCAGTGCCTCGTTTCCTGCTACTCTGATGCTTTTGTTTACTTGATCACTTGGAATACAGTACAATGTGCGATTCCGAGTTGCTACTCATCTATTGTTACCCACATATTAAAAAGTAATGAATAATTGAGTGCGACTTTTCTTTGAAATATAGTCTACAGAAGGATTTTATATTCATCATAAGTTCGGGGTCCCCAAAATCCCGGCGCCCCTGGCCCAGTGGGCCCATGCGTAAAGACGGTACTGATGACCGCGACCGCCGTACCCAATCCAACACACTGAGGAAGACAACTCGCGAAAGTTCGATTACTCGTGACTATACTAAATCGCCACGACATTCCAAGACCCACTCCTGGAGCTCCCCCATTCGGTAACCAGATCAGGCTTCAGATCGCATCGCCGTTGGCCGGCTACATCGATATGAGTCTTGCAACACAACCTTCAGTTCATCCGAGCAAATCATGGATCACAAATTAAAATTACATCATTGCAAAACGGTTTAACCTACACACCAAAAAAATCTGAATTTTATCGTTGACGTAATTGCAAACATGACACAATTCAACAAACCGCAATTTACGAAATGACAGAACATTACCGTGTTACATTTAATTTTACATGAAACATATACTTTACATGCGCAATGACTTAAAATTACACTTCCTACCATTCAGAACAAACGCTGTATGTGGAGTAAAATTACATGATTTACGAAATTAATCGTCATGTAAAATTAAAATCAAACGTAAAACTAAGTCATTTTTGATGCTCGTATATGTCATGGTCAGGAGACGTAAATTTACACTATTTTTTCTAGGTGTGTAAATAACCTTGTACGCAAATTGCTGCCCGTATAACGAACAGATATATTTCTCAAGATGTATGTAATTTTGGTAAAAAATAGCTTTCTGCTCATCCAGAAACTGCACGGGGATGTCGGATCCGAGCATTTCTAGGGTTCACTGCTTTTAACGATGGATTGGAATAATGCTACAAAAACTGTATGTCATCTAGAGAATGTTTCACTTGGAACAGAAATAGAGATTGTTACATTCAATAATGCAATATACAGCTACTAAAAATCCATGTTCTTTTGTGCTATAAGGACAGGCTATGCGCGTTAAAATCGGTGTTAGAAATCGGTGTGTCAATTTGCTTTGGCAATGTCCAGTCCGCTGAATGCTTGCTGCAGGGCGGCAACTTCTTTAGAATGCTTTTCTATAGATTTGTTACTTTTTGAAAGCTCCCGATGGAATCGTTCTTTGCTGAATCTGCCCGATCGCCCATTATAGCTTTCAAACTTCCTTCCGCTTACTGATGGTTGGCTTTGAATTAGCAATGTGGCCACAAAACTACTAAAACAATTCTTGCAAATACGTTAGTTGCATCACGCTTTAAACCTAATTTCTTTAGGAGTTAAGAAAATAGCCTGATTTAAAAACCTAAAAAGCTTCCAACTATCATTCGAAAGATAACTTCGTATCTAAGAGATGAGATAGTACAGTTAATCAAAACATCTGTATTAGATCTCACCTAGTTCTACAATTTTATTATAGCAAACCAAATGCGACACAGCTTATCTTTCCCTGTTAGAAAAAATCCCAACCCCTGGCTGCTAGTTCCGGCAGCCAGGGCTTGGGTTCCAACCTTTGAGTATCGCTCTTAGAACCATTTGACATCGTTGTGGCTGTTCTTGATGACAACCATGATGCGGGTGCGTTCGTTCTGCCAGGTCATCACCCCAATCGACTGGGCCTAATCGCGTAGTGTGTTAAAATCACCCGGCGAAAGAAACTGATTTGATCTGATCGACAACCGTCGGTGGTAGGGCTGACTTGGTATTGGCGGTATGTTTCGTGTTCAACATCTTTAATGTTAACAAGAGGTCAAAACAAATTTAAATTGCACGAAACTTTTCACTTGCTGTGAGGACTGCCTCACGGGTTAACACGCCAACAACGAGATTTGGGAAACGATGTAGTAGCTCTGCGACCCAGTATAGCCACCTGCAGGTTAGAATCCGTATACGCATAAGCTCTGTAGTTTGCTTCAACCCCAATCTATCCTTTGTCTTATCATAATATCATATCATCTTCCGGGTGGTCGGAATGGCGTTCTTCGAAGTAATGTTATTTTCCAATCGAGTAGTATAAAACCACCTCTCCTTCCGCTTCTGCTGATAGACTAAACCAAACTCTCGCAGATGCTGCAAGAATATAAGCAACCCTTGGCTCAATCCTTCGGAACTGTAATCTCGGCCAAGAGTTGAAAAGCTCAGTTAAAACAACATCGACAGACATTCGGCGAGGTCTAATCCACTAGCTTCGTACGTATCCAAATATTGTAACATAAAATGCCAAACCTATGCCTGTGTCTACAATGTGTCTTCTAATTTATCGTCGTCCATATCTGGATATACTGAGTAGTTTGAATCATTTCTTTTTCACAGTATTGGTCTGTATAGGACTTATTTATCCATATTTCCTGCACGAGAATTCCGAACGAAACAATATGAAAGCTATAATGGAAAAAGACTGCATGGATGAATGGAAAAAGACTGCATTGCAATCAACTGAATGCACAGCTTTTATGCTATCGACATAGCCTAGACATTTCACACTATTTACTTCAATGCAAATAAAAACTTTTAAATATCTACCTGTCTCATTAACGAATCGCATTCTCCCTGTCGTTCTCTGTTCAAGCGGCTTGAAAGCACATGTGACCTTGTCTCACTTTACTATATTCAATTGCGCGTTAAAAAACTGGACCAGTAAATTCTATTCTGTACATAAATCTTTTTTCGGGAATATGTGACCAAAAAGTAAACTTCGAATTCCAAAGCAAATTGAACGTTCCAGGTTCCTGATAACTAATTAAGGTCTAACAATAAAGTAGAAACACCAGATAATCTTAAAACGACGCCGTCAAGTAAAGAAACATGAAAACAAAAAGAATAAAACCAAAAGTAGATGGAAGTCCTAGAAAGTCCATTGCATATTTATTAGCCTTTTCTCAGAAGATGAGATTTTCAAAAACATTTCAAAACTTTCTGATGCATGGTTCTCAAATTCGTACAATCCGGTTTATTCATTTTCTTTATTCAAAAATGTTTTTAGTTTCAAATATATGATCATTTCATTTCAATTAATTATTTCATTCCGCATCTTTTTATTCGTTATGAGATAGTACAGTTAATCAAAACATTTGATTCATTTGATTAATTTGATTAATTTGATTAATTTGATTAATTTGATTCATTTGATTCATTTGATTCATTTGATTCATTTGTTTATTTGATTAATTTGATTCATTTGATTCATTTGATTCATTTGACTCATTGATTCATTGATTCATTTGATTCATTTGATTCATTTTATTCATATGTTTAATTTCATGCATTTCATGTTCAGTCATTCGTTTTATTTCATTCAATTTGTTAGTATGAGTCAATTTATTCTATTAATCTTATAACTATTTCTAAATATACTCTTAATTTTTATGTAATAACCTAATCTAATTTGATTCGTTTATATTATAATTTTGATTTACATTAATTTTTCTACTCATTTTATGAATTTTAAAACCTATTGTTTCATTTTTTGCTTTACTTTTTTATTTCGGTCGTTTTGCTGATTTCTATAAGGGTCATTCCATGCGAAGTGATCAAGGCACGTGTAATCGACCTCCACGGATTTGAACAAAATTTAGAGGAATTGTTCATCTAGGGCCAATATATAAAAACCCAAATTTTTGTGACAATTGAACCACCCCTCGGGTCATGGGAGCACCCCCCGTTTTGGCAAATTGTCAAAACCCTTGATTTTCTTTTGATCATATCTCCGGTTCTATTTACTCTAGAATCAAACCACAGGATGGCTTTTGAAGAAAATTGTTCAAGGAGTCTATAAAAAATATTATTTTTTGCCGACAGTGTTGCCAAGTATGCAATTTTATCAGTTAAATATTAAAAGTTAATTTTTCTCAAAATACGTATATTTTAATTTTGAAAATTTTAATGCCATCGCGTTCCTCAGACATTTTTACATAAAAAACACTTATCATCTCAATATAATATAAATTATAATTTATTCAGTTTATTCGAGATTTTATTCGTGCAAGACTAGAAACTGTTTTCATCCCACCTCTTGCTGGGTGCCTACTTCTAGGGAGTTCTGCAAACTAATCCAATAGTGAAATGTGTAAGAAATGTCTCATCTCAATGCTAGGTGGATTAAATCGGTTTTCGATATCAATTTGGTAAACACGTGATCAAACGTGATCACTCTAGTGAGAAATGTTGGTGTTTACCAAATTTTCCTCCTTAGGGTGAAATATAGCATTGTGCTTTCGCATAGGCCTGCTAAGCCAAGACAAGTCTCGGCTTCACTGTGTCTCATCGGCACAAACAGAACTTCTGCTCGGACGGGACATCACGTTTAATCAGTCGTTCGAGGGAAACACAAAGTGTGTTTTAGTTTTAATGGATTTGCGTCAAGCCGGCGCTAATCTTTTCCGACAAAAAGTTAGTGTCGGTTTCTGATGAGGCGAAGCCAAAACGCAACTGTGTAAGAAAAAAGGATTTGTGCCCTCAAGTGCAAAGACTGGTTTTACCAACAAATTTTCACCCTAGTGAGAAATTTTGGTGTTTGCCAAATTTTCCTCCTTAGGGTGAAATATAGCATAATGCTACATAACTTTTTTTCGCGCACTTCCATTCAAATTTACTATAATTTTCTACCAAATTAGGTCCTAATATTTTTCAGTCAAGACTATTTTGTAACTTTTTTGAAGCTTTTGTTGCCAAATACCACATAGTTTGACTCCCGTTCACTTCAATTGAAGTTTTTGCCATTGGCTCTTTGGCAAAATATTAGAGGAAAATATATTAAATTCTAGAACTTTCGAACTAGCATTTAGAAAATTACACTTCATTCATTTTTAAAGGGAGCAATCTTAGTTTTTAAATGATAATACATCTGTTTCTTAAAGAAAGCGGAAGTTAGAGTTTTGGAGTATTTTGTCCGTAAAACCCCCTATTTTTAAAAATCATTTCCGCTGTATGCTACAAATCATATATTTTTTGCAGTTTTTCTAATGTTCAATAATTCTGTGCTGGTTGAGACCGAATTCCTGATTAGATGTAATGTATAGGCAATTTTTTTTCGTCAAATATGGCGTCGTTCTTATTAATGAAATACAATATGTTTTACATTTCTTACAAAAGAAATGTATAGGATTCGCTCAAACTTTGAAAACTTTTTCCGAGGCTCGGAGGGCCGAGTCTCATATACCAATCGACTCAGCTCGACAAATTGAGACAATGTCTGTATGTGTGTGTGTATGTATGTATGTATGTACAAAATGTCATGTAATTATCTCAGCAATGGCTGAGCCGATCTTAATGAAATTAGTTTCAAATGAAAGGCCTAACGTTGCCATTTGACACTATTATTTTTGATTTTCGAAATGTTGTTTACTTTCTAAGATATGGGCGATTTTGTCAAACCACAGCAGGTTTTTTTCAAATAACTTTCGAACAATGCAATATTAACTGCGAAACTGCACATAAATAAAAAGCTTGCAAAAATACCTTTCTAACAAGCTATAGATTGTCTAAATCCGTGCACAGCGGCGGAGATATTAAACATTTTGTATTTTTAGTCCTTGCTTACCAATTTCCACTAATTAAAAATGAGATTGTTTCATACAGAGTATTGCTTTACTGGTGTTTTTGGGGCAAAACTAAACCGATTTTGAATATCGGGGTATGAAAACACATCTGCGTGATTCAAGGAATTCGATGTTGAGAATATTATGAATTACCTTTATAATAAATGAACTATTTCTCAAAAATCAATATATAAGTTCACTTCAAATACAAAATAATGTGTTGATAAAGAAACATTGAGTTCTAGTATTTATTCCTTGGATTAGGCATTGCGTTCAATCATGAGGTAAATGTTGGATGATATATCAATACACAGATCAACAAGTAATTCACCTAGTAGTGAGTTAAAAGATTTCTAATATAATTATACTTGTGGCGTCACCGAAAGCAACTGTATGTTTGAAGCCCAAAAATCTAGCGAAAAGTTAGCTCTTTTGCAAGATTTAGGTTATACTGGTTATGGCGCAAAAATTACTACTTACATTATTTATGATAAGAATGTAAGAAACAATATATCATAAAAATATACCTATAAAAATAATGTCACTGCATTAACCATCATTTGCCATTCCTCACACGCCCCTCCCCAATTTCTCTCTATCTATCTACCTATCTATCTACCTATCTCTGCTGCTACATCAACTCAACTTTAATTCAATTGTATTCAAAGCCTGTATCTACACCATAATTAAAGAAATTTATGGCTATATCTGAAAAATATTTCGCTTAACGGGGCAATATGAAAGTTTGACGATGAAAATTTTCAAAAGAGACATTCCACGTGCGATATTTAAACTATTCGTATCTCTATTGAATTTTGAATGAAATATATGCTCAAAGACATAAAGCTGAAGCCAGCAGGATTGGACGTGCCATCAACGTTTCGAAGACAAAATACATGAGAGGAAGAGGTTCTAGAGACGACAATGTGAACCTCCCATCCCGAGTTCGGATTGACGGTGACGAAATCGAGATGGTCGACGAATTCATGTATTTGGGCTCACTGGTAACCGACGACAATGATAACAGCAGAGAAATTCAGAGACGGATCATAGCGGGAAATCGTGCCTACTTTGGACTCCAGAGGACGCTCCGGTCGAACAAAATTCGCCGCCGCGCGAAGTTGATTATCTTCAAGACGCTGATTAGATCGGTGGTCCTCTACGGCCACGAGACCTGGACTATGCTCGTGGAGGACCAACGCGCCCTTGGAGTTTTCGAACGAAAGGTGTTGCGTACCATCTATGGTGGCGTGCAGATGGAAGACGGAACGTTGCGCAGGCGAATGAACCATGAGTTGTATCAGCTGCACATTTGTTGTATTGGTACGAACTTTCATGAAAAATAACGGATCAAAGACCAAAAATATCCACAAATTAGATTCAGGAAAAGAAGTCTCCCAAAGTACCCACTCTCGATGGGGGATGCAACTACAATGTGTTTTCTAACTTATCGTCGTCCACATCTTGATATACTGAGTAGTTTGAACCATTTCTTTTTCACAGTATTGGTCTGTATAGGACTTATTTATCCATATTTCCTGCACGAGAATTCCGAACGAAACCATATGAAAGCTATAAGGATGAAAGGAAAGAGACTGCATTGTAATCATTTGATTCATTTGATTCATTTGATTCATTTGATTCATTTGATTCATTTGATTCATTTGATTCATTTGATTCATTTGATTCATTTGATTCATTTGATTTATTTAATTCATTTGATTCATTTTGATTCATTTGATTCGTGTGATTCATTTGATTCATTTAATTCATTTGATTGGATTGATTTGATTCATTTGATTCATTTGACTCTTTTGATTCATTTGATTCATTTAATTCATTTGATTCATTTGATTAATTTGATTCATTTGATTCATTTGATTCATTTGATTCATTTGATTCATTTGATTCATTTGATTCATTTGATTCATTTGATTCATTTGATTCATTTGATTCATTTGATTCATTTGATTCATTTTATTCATATTTTTAATTTTATGCATTTCTTGTTCAGTCATTCGTTTTATTTTATTCAATTTGTTAGTATGAGTCTATTTATTCTATTAATCTTATAACTATTTCTAAATATAATCTTAATTTTTATGTAATAACCTAATCTAATTTGATTCGTGTATATTATAATTTTGATTTACATAAATTTTTCTACTCATTTTATGAATTTAAAAACCTATTGTTTCATTTTTTGCTTTACTTTTTTATTTCGGTCGTTTTGTTGATTTCTATAATTTATTCAGTTTATTCGAGATTTTACTCGTGCAAGACTAGAAACTGTTTTCATCCCACCTCTAGTTGGGTGCCTACTTCTCGTGAGTTCTGCAAACTAATCCAATAGTGAAATGTGTAAGAAATGTCTCATCTCACTGCTAGGTGGATTAAATCGGTTTTTATTTTACTATATTGGAATATATGCGCTACTATATAGAGGAACTGGTATTTCGACTTTAATTTTTTTTTGGTGAAATTCCGTTAAGAATGAAAGGTGGTTTACTACGTAAATGCGAAAATCATCCATTTCATTTTCATATGTCAAAAACATTGAAAATATGAAAATTTAAAGAAAAAAATATTCAACTTCATTTCTTATTACATTTTTATTCCACATTTTTCTATTAAGTGAAGGGTTGCTAAAATAAAATGTATAATGTTTGCCTTAAAATGTGTGGAATTTTATTAATAGAAAATGCAAAAGTTGATTTTTTCATAAACATTACATTCTGAGGAGTCTTTTAAAGTTAAATTTCGTGTGAATAAGAATAACATTTTATTATATATGGTTACACAAATGTACAATTTTTCAACACCATTTTTAAAAATATAAAAATTTTACCGCATTACCGCGAGATGCGGTGCGGTAAATAAAGTGCGGTTGCGGTAAGCGGTGCGGTTTTATTATTTTTTTGCGGTTGCGGTGCGGACAATCCATTTACCGCCCACATCCGCACCGCGACGAACCCTATTTGACAGTACCAGTTACATGAGTTACTGAGGGGTAGTCAGATTTGCGATACAGTTTCGAAATGCAAGTGTCTAGTCGTGTCGTTGCTAAGACCGTCGAAAAGTTCCGGCCCGTAGTTCGGACACAGTATATAGTGTGGTGTCGGGTCATCTGAAAAGAGAGCTAAGCGCCAAGGAGTCACTCGCTCCCCGACTAAGTAAAAAGGGTCCGGTAGACGCCGATCCGCTCTCGCTGTGAAGGATTAGCTGAACGAGCATAGCTTGTCTTCACAGCTAAACGTCAAGGAGGGCAACGCAGGTAAGCCAAAGATGCGACCAAGGTAGTACACTGCGGTGACTTCTGGGATCGATCGCGTGGAGCGAGTAGTTCCGGCGATAATTCGCGATCGTCACTAGGAAGGTTCCAATTAAGGAGCAAAGCTCACCTCCTTAGCCAAGGACCGCTGCCGGAGCCGCTAACGAAAACTAACAGGAGAACACGGCCGTTGTAGTCCCGGTCGGACGGAAAAACCGTCGCCTTCTACCACATCATCAGAAGCAGCTGGTCAGTTACATCGACAGAGTGCAGCACAGAGAAGAGAGGAGAATAAAATAAAATTGTAATTTATTTTGTTTGTTCGTGTGTGAAAACCCGAAATTTTTGTAGGGGTACCTAGGCCGCCCTGACAAAAGGGTCTGCCGGGCAAATAAAAACCCGAGTAGTGGGCAAACCGCCACTTACAAATGAAGCAGCTAGAATTTGAGTATCTTTGAAAAATGTGAATTGATACTATTGCTTTTGAGAAAAAAAGCAGGAGCTAGTATCTAACTACTATAGCGATAAATTTATGCGGTGATCATAGTGTCGAACGTTGAATTATAGCCATTTATGCTTAAGGGGATGTTGGGGCCGGCGTACAAATACTTTATACACAGACTTGTGGAGACAAAAACAGTAAAACTAGCAACAACGGATAACAACAACAACAACCATCACGAAAGATTTCATAAGCTTTGCATGGGCTTCCCTCTTAACATTTTTTCACAATACCATCATGCTCGTTTGGTTGCAGTTTTTGACAACCCGTTTGGTTGCATTTTTTGACACTTCGCTAGTCTGTGTATAAAGGATCTGTAGGCCCGCGTCGTTTAACCACTAATTTTTGCCGTTTGTCTCTTTTACTTATTTGGTTTCATACTGCTCTCCAGTAAGTGTAAATCATCCTCGTCTTCTAGGTAAACAGGATACAAACATCCAAATAAGATATATCACTCACTACAATTAATACTAAGAGTACAATATTAACACTTACTGCCTAGCACTGTCATTACACACAAACAACTTGAGAGAGAATAATGAAACAGTCGTTTTACAACATTACGAGACCGGTTGAAATCAAATACATTGCTGCACGGATTGATACACTGGCAAATGACTCGTAGTTGTATTTAGTTCTCTTTACTCATAGATATGCAACGCTGAACAGAACTGAAGAAAACTCACATACTTCATAGATGTGGAACTGGAAGTCCGAACATGTTTTATATTGTCATCATCAGTCATGTAGATCATTTTTATATTTTATAGTTTTTCGCATCATTTTTTCATTCCATAATACTATTTTGGTTTACAGTACATGCTACTTCATTATAAACGGGTCAATAAACGAAAAACTTGTAAATTACTTTGAAAATCTCAGCCTGGATTGTAGAGAGAAATTAAGTTGTAGTCTGACATCATTTCTACTAAACCTCAATACTAATGTACAACTTGTAAATTACTTTGAAATTCTCAGCCTAGATTATAGAGAGAAATTAAGTTGTAGTCTTATATCATTTCTATTAAACCTCAATACTAATCGGCACATTTCAGATTCATAGTATCACATTAATATCAAAACGCTCAGGTTGGGATTTTTGCAGAATTCTATAACTCTCGATAGAGTTGACCAATTTCCATGCTTTATATATCAAAAGAACCGGATTTTCTTCTAGATCAAGCTAATAGACTGATCTAGAAACAGCTGTGTTATTTTGAATGCCTTATTTTTTGATATGCGATGTGATGAATGTGACCCCCTGGGACCATCCAGATTCACCGGTAAACTGGCTCATTGTCGTTGTAGTTTGAAGTGGTTGGAATGATTCTTACATATAGTATATTGTCATCTACACCGACTTTGTCATTATTCGAGCCATTTTTTCGGGGAAGATTGGACAAATCTCAAATTATTTTATTATGATGTCTTTTAGTAAATCCTACAAGTTTGAAAACAGTTTAAGGTTAGTCCCATCGAAAATTTCTATGTTATTAATAAAAAACCCAAATGACCAAACCGACTTACCCCAATTCAATGCAGAATAACTCCAGTGTTTTTAGACCATGGGGGTGTTGTCTTCATTAGTATGAACTAGAAGAATAACGGGTTCTTTTGACATACAGGGTGTTTGGTTCATGAGTAAGAATCTCTCGAGGGGTGATTTACTGTCATATTTGGAGCAAAAAATCGTTCTACCCATACCATGAATTCTCAACCGTTACTAAGTTATTGAACTTTTTGTGTTAAAAACTTAGTTGTCTTATAATAGCTCTAACTCAAAAAATATACTTTGTATTTCAAATCTTTTAGATTCATTGGATAGGTGAGAAAATTTTCCACTGAAAAATGTCCTCAAATGTTTCAGCTAATGAGGTTAAGTAATCTTTTCACAGTAATTTATTTGAAATTTATCAATTTTGATCGATTTTTCGATCACGTCGCGAAAATCTTAATAGTTAACATCACTATTTTAATAATTCAAATTGTTAGTCTCGAAAAGTTGTATAATTTGTTCTTTGACATGATATACTTATCTTGTCTTGTTTTCATGTGTTTGGGTTACTGAACTTGGATGTTTTTATCTCATATTCACTAATACTAGCTCTTATTGAAAAAGTATGGCACTTATTGTACCTTTTCTTATTTTTATTCAAAAGCCAGGAAAATTTAGCAGAGAAAAATGTATTAATACCTTTCAGTTATGTGAATTTAGTATTCTGTTAGAAGTTAATTAATTTAAAGTTAGTGTTATTATTAGAATTTTCGTTATTTTCTTAAAATAATAAATAATAAACTTCACCATTATTTTCATGGAATAATGCATCTCAGCAAGTTCTACAATTCTTCCTTTGACTTTATTCAATTATCTCTTTTAGTTTCGAAGCAAAATCATTTTTATCTTCTCATTTCATATGCAAAGACAATGATTTCGAACCCACTGCGTTTGTGATAAGGCCATGCTGTGTTAGCTATTAAATGGTCCGTGTTAAGTCAGACCGGACTAAGTGACAAAATATTGATTTCGAGAAAAATGAGTTTAAAGTTTGAATCGCAGCATCCTTTACATTATAATTGGAAATTAATTTTTGCCATCATTCTTGTTTATTGTTACATATTTCAAATCTGACAAAAGTCGAATGTGGCTGACGAAACTCTTTATCCATTGCTACCATTGTCTTATTCTTTTATGTTTTGCGACTTAGTCCGGTCTGACTTAACACCGACCAAATTGCAGCGAAATGAAAAGCGATAGGGATAAAGTGTCAAATAACAAGTTGTAGAGAATATTAAGGGGCACCAACTGAACAATAGTGATGATAAATTTAGTTGATTAATAATTAGAATAATTACAAAAATCACCAAAAAAACGCAAATTTAGAGTTATTTTACTAGTAAAAAGTCATGTAGTACACTTAACTAAAAGATATCTGTACATACATCGAAAGCAGCTTTCCAATGAAACCCTGATAATAGCATATTTTCTAGATTTGAGTCTTTTAAGAACTTGCAAGTCATTTACAGGAAAAGTTTTGAAGTCAAATTACAAGCAAACGAGAGGAGATAGGAATATTATGTTCAAGAACAAATTATGAATCGTCCTCAAACCCAATTTTTGGATAATAGATATTGCTATAATCATAATTCATTATTCTGAGAAAATTAACAAAAACCTCATCAAAAACACTTTGAACTACTTTACAACTAAAAGGTAATTAAAACTAATTACCCGAAAGATATGAGAACATTATTCAATAGAAAAATTTTTCACCTTTCCAATGGCACTAAAAGATTTAAAATACGAGGTATACTTTTTGAGTTATAGGTGTTTTAAGATAAACAAGTTTTTTACAGAAAAAGTTTAATAACTCTGTAACGGTTGAGATTTGATGATATGTCTAGAACGATTTTTTGCTCCAAATATGACAGTAAATCACTCCTCGAGAGATTCTTACTCATTAACCGAACACCCTGTATAAATAATCGAAATTGGCCAACTCTATCAAGAGTTAATAATTTTAAAAAAATATTCTGCAAAAATCCCAACCCGAGCGTTTAGGTGTTAAAAATAATTTTATGAAATTTGTCTATCAATCAGTAAGAGAAAAATTCCAATCCGTTTGATTGACTGTTTTTGCATGGTTAGTGTTATGTTGTTTGTTGTTTCCATAGGTCCAATGTTAGTTTCTATAGCATAGTTTTTTTCATTAAATAGTGTGATGTCAGCTTAACCGCTATTACTATTTATCTATAGGAGTGGAATGATTACAACTTGAGATGGAATGATTCAGAATATGGAGGAGTTAGAGACCTCAGAATAACGCCTAATAAGCTGTGGAAACCCGACGTGCTGATGTATAACAGGTTAGTATTTTAATGAATAGAATGTGAACATAATTACTATCTAAACAATATGTTTCTAATGCATAATCACAGACACCCAAATTAGGTGAAATTATAATTTCAATGTTAAATTATTTTTGGTAATATTTTTATATTGTAACGACATTTAATTAGCAAGGGACTGGAAGGTGAAATATTTTTCACATATTAAGAGCCATAGTACTCAAGGAAGAGCAAGGGTTTGAAGTAAGAAAGTTTAGAAAAGCGTGGCGTAGGGTCAATGAGCAAGCTTAGAGTTTCCCGGCTACTTTACTCTTTGTCTTCTGCAACGCAGGAGTCAGGATCTTTTGGCAATAAATGCGAATCACCTGAGTCTGCGGCATGTCAGGACAAGCGTAAAGTCACTTTATTGACAAAAAGTCAACTCACCGAAAACTTCCACCATAAGCATTTTGCGATGATGAAAATTATTGAATGAGCTAGTTTTTGCCCTCACTAATTGCCTGCCGGGGTGTTTTATTTCATCAACTATTGTGTCTGCTTCAACAAGTTGTGCGTATAGTCATTGTGTGTTGATTGAACACGGTGTCGGCAGCTTTCGCCCTTATTAAAGAGATGTATAGAATTCGCTCAAATTTTCACGATTTTTTCCAAGGTCCGGAGGGCCGAGTCTTATATACCAATCGACTCAGCTCAACGATTTGGGACAATGCGTGTATGTGTTTTTTTTGAGAGCAGTAAAAAACATTTTCAGGAAAACCCTGAGACCTGAGGGAAAATGTACAAAAACCCCAATATCTCAGGGAACGGGTTTGGGCTGCCATCACTCGACCCGCTAAAAAACCACTGCTCTTGCCCAGAACCTAATTCCTCCCCGGAACTACCATACGGCATTACTTCGGGGAGGGGTTTTTATGTGCGTAGCACACACTCTAATTCAACTACGTATTAGTTCATTACTTCCGCAGGGTTACCGCCCCGCTCCTCGACACACCACCAATTCTCCACCATCCACACAGACTGGAAATTTCTGCATGGCAGTCGGAAAGCTGGCTGTGAGTCGAGACTGAGTGCTCCTCCCCTACGAAGACAATCTGGGTGGCAAACTTCAGACTGTCCAATTCACCGAGCCCTTCGGCTCCCTTGTGCCATTTAGCACCTCAGCTCCCTTCTCGCACCATTCAGCGCCGTTTACTCGTTGAGCACCAGACTTGTTCGCGATCTACTCTGTCTAGTCCCTGACGATGGACCTAGCCTACTCCAACGGAGAATTCCCCGGCGAGAGAAGTTCTCCCGAGATCGAGCCAACCAACCAGATGTCGAGGTCAGTTCTGCGATTCCGGTTGAGCAGGGCGTCCGGTTCGCTGATGCCCAGACGACCTGCAACTGGTGGTATCTCGTCGCGGTCTACTCAGTCTAGTCCTCGGCGGTGAATCTAGCGGCGAAGAAAGCTCTCCCGATACCGATTCTTCTTTTGTTTTAGCACCACAATTTCTTGAGCCCTTTGGCTTCCTCTCGTTCCGTTTCGCTCTACTTTCCCGATGAGCCATTCAGCTCCCGCCCTCAATTGTTCGCGAACTACTCGGTCTAGTCCCCAACAATGGATCTAGCCTGTTCTCCTGCAACCGAGCGGTAGATTTCTCCTGATATCGATGTTCATTTTTGTGAGCCATTTAGCTCTCCGCGTCGGCCCGATCTACTCGATCTAGTCCCCGGCGGTGGATCTAGCCTACTCAACGGGCCAAACAGTAGGTGCTGAGATCTATCCGGCGATTCCGGGTGGAGCGTAACTTCCGGTTCACTAGCGCCCCAACGACCCACTGCTAGCTCTGCGACGCGGTCTACTCGGTCTAATCCCCGGCGGAGGATCTAGCCTACACACCAGCTACCCGGTAGGGTGTCGAGATCGGTTCGGCGATTTCGGTGAAGCTTGACGTTCGGTTCACGGGCGCCCCGACAACCCAACTCGGTGTTACGTCACGTACTACTCAACTGGTCCCCGGCGGTGGTCCTAGTCTACACAGTCGGAGAGTTCCCCGGCGGCGGAATTTCTCTCGATACCCGGTTTATGGCTTCTTGTTGGTTTCTTCGCCACTTCCTCTGCAGCTCGGAGAGTATGCTCTGTTGAGCGTCCCAGGTATGTTCGTCACGGCACATCTCTTAGACTATATTGTCCACTGTCATACCAGGTTTACCCCTACGAACCTCTTCGAACCTAGGGCATTTGAAGACCACGTGTTCCGGTGTCTCCTGCAGTCGCACACTCCGGGCAAAGGGGTGACGAAGCATGTCCAAACCGATGCAAGTACTTCCGGAAGCATCCGTGCCCGGACAAAAACTGCGTCAAATGGAAGTTCACCTCTTCATGCTTCCTATGTACCCAGGCTGACACATTTGGGATGAGTCGGTGGGTCCACCTTCCTTTCTCCGCGTTGTCCCACTCTTGTTGCCATTTAGCCAACGAGTCCGCTCGGATCAGTCTCCTAGCGTTATGTGGATTTCTCCGCTGATAGCATTCCACGTCCTCCGCCAAGGTAATGCAGATGGGGATCATCCGGCAATAACGCATACTGCCTCCGACGATATTGTTCTGTAGGCACTCGCGACTCGTATGGCCATCAGCCGGAGTGTCCTGTTTAGCTTTTCACGGTTCCGCTTGGTTTTCAGCGCAGCACTTCAGGCAGGAACCCCATATCGGAGTATCGATGACAAAACAGTAGATAGTAGACGTCTCGTGCTGCTTCTCGGGCCGTCGACGTTTGGCATGATTCTCGCTATTGCGTTCGTTGCCTTCGCCGACTTTTCACAGGCGTAATTAATGTGGTTGTTGAAGCTCAACCGGTCGTCAATTATAACTCCCAATTGCTTCAATGCACCATTCGATGCAATCACGTGCCCTCCGACGTCGATTTGCATCCGTTGAACCGTTTTGCAGTTACTGACCAACAACACCTCCGTCTTGTGGTGAGCTATTTGCAGCTTGACCCCGTTCATCCAACTCTCGATCGCGTCTATTGTCTCCGTCACCGACACCTCCACTTCTTCAAGCGTCTCACCCATCACCGTTAGTTACACGACACTTCTGCATCACTATCCTGAACATGTCCGGATATGCCAGAATCGCAGCTTTCAGTACCTCGTTTGGTATTCCATCCGGACCAGGGGCTTTCTTTGATTTTAGGCGCTTCGATGCTTCTGCTAGCTCGTCGTTAGTCACTTGCCGATCCGTGCTTGTTCCTTCTTCTTCGCCGTACGGTGTCGGTGGCCATATAGTTGGATCGTGCTTCGGGAAAAGACCCTCGACGATTATCTTCAGCTTGCTCGGACACATTTTGGCTGGCGTCGTCGGACACTTCATTTTCGTCATCACGACTCGGTATGCGACACCCCAGAGATTGGCGTCTACTTCTCGGCATAATTCCTTGTGGCACTCTGACTTGCTAAGTCTGATCTCCCGTTTTAAAGCGGCCCTAGCTTCCCGAAACGCTGCCTTACGTTCTTCTCTATATGGTTCCGACCTTCATTCGTTATCGAGCACTCAGTCGAGATAGAAGTCTTTTGTTGTCGGTTCGTACACTCTATAGCGACAAATAGTGCTAATCCGCGTTCAAGGTTATTCGCACACTCTACGCGTTGTTGAGGTTTCAATTTTTTTCCCTTCTTTTGTGTTTCTGTTCCTGGGTACCGTTAGCCGGTCACTGACAAGTGAAGCAGGGTTCTTCTAGTAAGCCGTCTGGATACCGTTACCTACACATGTTAAGTATTAGTTTACGTTTCCCCTTCTTGGTTGTCTTAATAACGTGCACTGGGCAATAGGCCCGTGCAAAAATGACTTCCCCTGACGGCGGTTCATCTCAAGGTGAGATGGACGTCGAAACGAAATCGGCTCCCCGGCTCAAAGTATATCCGAGCTCGGCCACCGGGCCATTTGTGATCTTCTTTCGGACCAAAAAAAACAGTGTTTGAATCTGTTGCAGATTTCTCGAGTTCTGACGGATCGGTTTTCGGCCGTGACAGAAATATCGAAAATTCGCCCTGATAAGCTTCGGGTGGTTGTTAACAGTTCAACTCAGGCAAACGATATTGCTAGCTACGAGCCCTTTACGAAGGAGTACAGGGTGTATATTCCAGCTAGCAGAGTTGAAGTCAGTTGGGTCGTTTCCGATTCGAGTCTGAATTGCGAGGACCTGCTAAAATATGGGACTGGCTGTTTCAAAGACCCCATGCTTAAGCCAGTGAAGATACTGGAATGCAAACGTTTACATTCAGCATCAGTCGCAGCTGACGGCAAGAAAATATACGTCAACTCAGACTCTTATCGGGTGACCTTCGCTGGTTCTGCTCTATCCAACTACCTCCTCTTTGACAGGGTTCGTCTACCTCTTCGCCTCTTTGTGCCACGGGTCATGAACTGTACTAATTGCAAACAACTGGGACACACGTACAAACAGCGCGAGGAGAATCTTTTGCAGAAATGCATAAGATAGCTACCCCACCTGTCTCTACGAACAGATATACCAACTTGTCTACTGACGAAGGCGACTGTGATGAACCCCAGGAGGGAACATCTTCTGTTGTGCCTAGAAGCAATAGAAAAAGGAGGAACATTTCCTCTCCCAAGCTTCGTCGTAAAGGCCAGAAGGTGTCTCTTCATGGCCCCCCTAGAATAACTACTCAAGGAAGTACTGGTGCAAAACCGAAGCAAGTCGCTCCCGGTCTCAGTAACCTGAGCTCAGAAAAGGAGTTCCCAGCACTTCCAGGAACATCAAAAACCCCAAATGTTCCCATATCTCAGCTAGAGAAAGAAAACAACGCTGGCTTAATAAATTTCTCTGACATTGTGGACAAGATTCTTACAGCTTTAAATATTTCCGACCCCATTACAAGCATCTCGATAAGCTTTCTCCCCGCAGTAAAAACATTCTTGATGCAGTTCACTACGAAATGCCCCCCCCCCCCCTTTCAGCGATTGTATCCCTCGATGGCTAATTCATCGAACGAGGTCACGGATTTAATCACTGGTCTACAGTGGAATTGCAGAAGCATTATCCCGAAAATCGATTCGTTTAAAATCTTATTAAATAATTTGAAATGCGATGCATTTGCCCTATGCGAGACATGGCACACGTCAGAAATAACCCTACGCTTCCACGATTTTGATATTATTCGCTTGGATCGAGAAGACTCTTACGGAGGAGTACTTTTGGGGATCAAAAAGTGCTATTCTTTCAATCGAATCGACCTCCCCTCGACACCAGGCATTGAATTTGTCGCTTGCCAAACCAGAATTAAAGGCAAAGACCTTTGCATTGCTTCCACCTGCATCCCCCCTAGAGCCTCAGTTAGCCACCAACGGCTTTGCGATATTGCGGAACTCCTCTCCGCTCCGAGGCTAGTTTTAGGTGACTTCAACTCCCACGGTACGGCATGGGTTTGTCTTCATGACGATAATCGATCTACCCTACTCCATGAGCTTTGCGACAACTTCAATATGACCATTTTGAATACGGGTGAAATGACACGGATTCCTGCTCCTCCTGCGTCCAAGCGCCTTAGACCTGCCCCTCTGCTCGACATAGCTGCGGTTAGATTGCATGCGGAAGGTAGTCTCTAATCCCCACGGCAGCGACCATCTTCCAATCGTAATTAATATTGCTAACGGTTCAGGGCCACCGAATACAATCAATGTTTCGTATGACCTCACACGATATATTGATTGGAAGAGCTACGCGTCCGCGATATTCGACAAAATCGAGTGCACTCAAGAGCTTCCTCCGGAGGAAGAGTACGGGTTCCTGGCTGGTTTGATTCTCGATACCGCGATTCAAGCTCAGACTAAACGCGTACCAGACGCGAACTCACTCAGGCGTCCTCCCAATCCATGGTGGGACAAAGAGTGCTCATACGTGTACGCAAAGGAGGCCGCTGAGTATAAGACCTTCCGGGACGACGGGCTGCCAGCTAGCTACCGACAGTACGCGAGGGCGGAAACGCACATGAAGAGTTTGATGAAAGCCAAAAAACCTAGCTACTGGCGCCGATTCGTCGACGGACTAACGAGAGAAACATCGATGAGCACTCTTTGGAGTACGGCCCGGCATTTACGAAACCGAAACAGTTCTAACGAGAGCGTGCAATATTCAAACCGTTGGATATTCCATTTTGCCAAGAAGGTTTGTCCGGATTAAGCCCCAACATAGAAGATCTACCGCGCCGCGTCCCCTCACGAGACGCGAACGAAACACCGTTTTCGATAGTGGAGTTCTCACTTGCTCTCTTCTCATGAAACAATAAAGCCCCAGGGCCAGACAGAATCAAATTTAACTTGTTAAAGAATATGTCAGACTCTGCCAAGAGACGCTTGTTGAATTTATTTAATAAGTTTCTTGAGAGTAATATTGTCCCTCATGACTGGAGGCAAGTGAAGGTCATCGCCATTCAAAAACCAGGAAAACCAGTCTCCGACCACAATTCTTATCGACTGATTGCGATGCTGTCCTGTATCCGAAAGTTGTTCGAGAAAATGATCTTGCTTCGCCTCGACAATTGGGTTGAATCAAATGGCTTACTGTCAGATACACAATTTGGTTTCCGCAAAGGCGAAGGCACGAACGACTGTCTTACGTTGCTCTCAACAGAAATTCAAATGGCTTATGCTAGCAAAGAGCAGATGGCATCAGTTTTCCTAGATATAAAGGGGGATTTTGATACAGTTTCTATCACAATTCTTTCTGAGAAGCTGCACCAGCATGGTCCTTCACCGACTCTAAACAACTTTTTGCTAAACTTGCTATCCGAAAAACATATGCATTTTTCGCATGGTTTATTTATCGACATCACGAATTAGCTACATGGGTCTTTCCCAGGGCTCATGTCTAAGCCCTCTTCTCTATAACTTTTACGTGAATGACATTGACGAATGTCTTGTCAATTCGTGCACGTTAAGGCAGCTTGCAGATGACGGTGTGGTCTCTATTACAGGTCCCAAAGCCGTCGATCTGCAAGGACCATTGCAAGATACCTTGGACAATTTGTCTGCTTGGGTCCTCCAGCTGGGTATCGAGTTCTCCACGGAGAAAACTGAGCTAGTCGTATTTTCAAGGAAGCGTGAACCAGCGCACTACAGCTTCAATTAATGGGTCAAACTATTGCTCAGGTTTCAACTTTCAAATATCTCGGGATCTGGTTCGACTCTAAAGGAACCTGGGGATGTCACAATTGGTATCTGAAACAGAAGTGCCAACAAAGGATCAACTTTCTCCGTACAATAACCGGAACATGGTGGGATGCTCACCCAGGAGACCTGATCAGGCTATACCAAACAACGATATTGTCGGTAATGGAGTACGGGAGTGTCTGTTTTTGCTCCGTTGCGAACATACATTTTATCAAACTAGAGCGAATTCAATATTGTTGTTTGCGTATTGCTTTGGGTTGCATGCACTCGACACATACGATGAGTCTAGAAGTGCTGGCGGGCGTCCTTCCCCTGAAAAATCGATTTTGGGACCTCTCATATCGATTGCTCATCCGATGCGATATCTTGAACCCGTCAGTAATTTCAAATTTCGAAAGGCTTGTCGAGCTCAATTCTCAAACCCGTTTATGTCCTTGTACTTCGATTACATGACACAAAATAACAATCCTTCTTCATATTATCCCAACCGTGTCAATCTCTTTCATGCTTCTGATTCGACTGTATTCTTCGACACATCCATGAAAGACGAGATTCGTGGAATCCCGGATCACATACGTCCGCAAGTGATCCCAAGCATCTTTCATAGTAAATTTCGAGAATTCGACTGCAACAAGATGTTTTACACCGACGAGTCAAGCCTTGACGGCTCCACTGGCTTCGGTATATTCAATCAAAACCTCACCGCCTCATTCAAACTCAATGATCCTGGTTCAGTTTACGTCGCAGAACTTGCTGCTATTCAGTATACCCTTGGGATCATTGATACTTTGCCCACCGATCATTACTATATTGTCTCGGATAGCCTCAGCTCAATAGAGGCTCTCCGTTCAATGAAACCTAGAAAGCACAGTCCATATTTTCTGGGGAAAATCTGGGAGCACACGCGTGCTTTGTCTGTAAGATCGTACAAGATTACCTTAGTTTGGGTTCCCTCGCATTGCCCCATTCCAGGTAATGAAGAAGCGGACTCTTTAGCTAAGGCGGGCGCTTTACAAGGTGATATATATGAAAGACCAATTAGCTTCAGCGAATTTTTCAGTATTACTCATCAGAGAACCGTCGGAAGTTGGCAAACTTCATGGAGCAATGGTGAACTGGGAAGGCTACATTCGATAATCCCTAAGGTATCAACGAAACTTTGGTTCAAGAAGATAGATGTGGGTCGGGATTTTATTCGCGTGATGTCTCGGCTCATGTCCAATCACTACACGCTGGACGCTCATCTCCGGCTCGTGGATGGCGGTATCTGCGCTTATGGAAACGGTTATCACGAGATCGATCATATTTTTTTTTATTCGTTTATTTGACACGGCTCATAGCGGTAGCTTAACGGAGCCGTGGATCTTTTATATGTTTACAAATGTAAAAAATAAAAATATAAACAAATATTATAATATTGGATCTCGTGCGCGCAACTTTTTACTGCGAACCTTCTTTCGCGGGGTCTGCTGGCATATTGCGTCTGGGGAGTCATTTAATTCTTTTTTGTTTTTCACGTCCAGGTCAAAGACAAATCAGATGTTTTTTCCTGTTTCTTGTATTTATTGTTGACCAGTGTAAATCCGTCATTGTTATTACCTTCCTTGCCGATGTTACTTACCGTGGTTTTTTCGGTGCTGGATGCTTCTTTTGATGTTGTCATTATGGTCTGAGCAACTGTTGCCACAAATTCGGTCACCGTTTGTGGTTCAGGCAGATGGTACTGGAAACACTTTTTTAAGTTGGTTTGCCGTAGATGAGTTGGCAATCGGTTGAGATGCGTCTTCCTCTGCATCTTCCGCGCCAGGTTGTCTATGATGTGCTGTCTGATTACAATACTTGCATGTAGGAGTTTGCCCCTCATGGATGCATAGCGTGGTTTGTTTAATTGTAGTTCCGTGAGTTTTGAGTTTTATAGTCAAGTAAGAGGGTACGACCCGCATCCTCACTACAAAAACGCCGATCCCCTCTACATGTCCCTTATACACACGTTCCTAAAAACCATCAATATCCAAATTTAACTGCCCCTGTCATCTCTTATCATTCCCAGAAGTGCCCTCTTCTGCCTATCGTACCCCAACGATGGTCTGATGCGTTTCCAAGACGAGACAAAACATCTGTCGAATGACCCAACAACACGAGACCTACATTACAACATCACACGCGCAACGCGGTGTGTTTCCGATCCGCATCTGATCCGTACTACGAAATCGTCTGGAGGAACCCCTGCCGGCTCGAGGAGGACCGCCCGGCGTCCCAATACATGATGCATCCGTCCGAATCTGTAATCCTGGCCGTTGATTCCCGATGCCGGAAACTGAAAGTTTATATTCCCCGCCTCTGTCAGCATTCTCCACCCTCTCTCCCATGTCTCTGATACACAGATATAGGACTTCACCCCCCCCCCCCCTTCTTCCCCTTGAATATCTTCCCAAAACTTATGTGCACCCCTATCTTCTAGTTTTAGTTGATCAATATTTAATCTCGTTAAGAAATGCCCAACAGCACCAATACTTTAAAATAGCCCTAATTTATCCCCCCCCCCCAATCTTAATAAAATTGAACCACTTCTAGTTAATAAGCTTGTAAAATGTTCCGCTTTGTTAATATTTAATTGCTCCAACAATCTTCCTTCTAAAAATCATAAAGTGCATTGCTATACAAAGACCACACAAAATGAAGCCCTCCCCCTAATCATACGAATATTATATTATCCCCTCGTGTATATCTATTTATTTATTTTTTCATCTGACCTAGTTGGTCTTAATGAATATAAAGGGATGTATAAGCTAGCTGTAAAATTCCTTTAGTTTCATTATATAAAAACAAAATTATATTAAATGTGTAACCTCCTAGTTTTATGCAATTCAAAATGTAAAACAAAGAAACAATGGCACCTTTAAGCTTACGCAAACGTGCCTTACCAAATAAACGAACTGAACAAAAAAATATGGTTCCGACCTTGCTCTTTGAGCCCGCCTTCTGGCTCTGAGACAAGCAGCGCATAACGTACTAAGCGTCTCGTTCCACCAGTAAGCTGGACGCCGTTTGTTGCGTGGTTCCAGTTTTCGCGGCATTGTGGCGTCACAAGCCGCCACAATCTTTCTTGTTAGGTCAGCCGCATCCACGTTCTCGGTCCCGCCGTTCGGCCGAAGTGCCTCAACAAAGAGATCTTTGTTGAAGGCTTTCGTCTTCCATTTTCGTTCGCCGGTCACCCTTCTCTGTACTGCCGCGGGTTCCGTTGACCGATACGGTAGCGAATCGCCTGGTGGTCACTATGCGTGTACGTTTCGCATACTCTCCAATCCATGTTCACCGTCCATGGGAGAATGTGACGTCTCTCCGAAATGTGCTAACAGAACCATCATTGCACAATCGTACGTCTAACTTCGCTAGAGTTTCCTGCAAGATACACCTCTTGTGTTGGTTACTCTACTGCCCCATTCCACAGCCCAGGCGTTGAAGTCACTACCAATGACTACCGGCTTTCGATCGATTAGCTGCTCGGTTAACTGCTTCAGCATTAGGCTGAACTGCTCTATGGATGGATGCTTGGAGGAGCGTAGCAGCTACATACGAAGATGCCGTTGATTTTGGCTATCATGAAACCCTCATATGAACGTTTTACCACTTCTTGGATGGGGAATCTACCCATTACTTGTATCACAGCGGTTCCCGATCTATCCGCCACCCAGTTACCGTTATTAAGGGGGACTTGATAAGGCTCTGCGATCAAAGCTACATCGCACATAGTTTCTGCCGTAGACTGCCACAACAGTTGCTGTGCGGTATCACAGTGATTCAAGTTTATCTGGGTCATCTCAATCACCGTTGGCCTGCAGTCGCCTTCTTGTAGGCTGGGAATTTAAAGCCACCCGTCTGATGGTCGTTTCCTTCCTCTGGGGTGCAAAACAAGCACTTCGGCCTCTGCGTGCAGACTCTCGCAAGATGGCCCGTCTCTCCGCAAGGCAGATCTACTAGTCGTTGTATTCTTCTTCAGCTCGAGGACCATCTCATTTTTTGGGTACACCTGACTCTTAACACGTTTTCTCCCAAATATTTCAGCTTCGGTTCCTCTCTGACCTTTTTGAGCAGTGCTGCGTACGTAGTCTCGTCATTTGCTTTGACGAGCGCGGCTTCTCCCTAATGCGTCTTCTGACGAACCGATGGTTCTGATTTTCTCTTTTGCTCCCCTTTTCGCTCCTCCTTTTTTGCTGTTTCCCGTGTTTCTCCTTCCGACCTACAACGGTACTCCAGCTTTCACCCTGTAAGGTGGCGTCCTTTCCTTCGGCAGCAACAGCGTCCTCGAGCGTCTGCCTCTTTGACCCGCCTGGTCTTTCGTCTCCTGGCGAGGATCTTGTCCTCTTTGGAGTTATGGGAACTGACGTGTTCTCAACTCCAATCTGCCTCTCCTTACCCTCTTTTGGAGGAGCTAGGAGGATAGTGGCCTTAGCCGACGCCAATGCTCGCTCAACTGAATCCGCTCTCTACGATGCCGTATCATACTCTTTTACCGCAGACAGTAGCGCCTTTCGGATTTTGTTGACCATCTCCATAATGTCTTTATGGACATTGGTTCTCGTGTCCACGAACTTGTGGAGCTCCTCCACCAAGTGCTTCGCTACCACTAGTTTTGGCGTTTGTGGGGTGTAGCTCATTCCGCTCTGCTCTGGCTGTTTTTGCTGCTGCTGTTGCTGTTGCTTCGGCTTCCCCTCCTCCTGCTCTTGCTGGATGACTTCAGCTACTATTGGTGGGGTTGACCTCACCAACCCACTTCTGGCAAACGGGTTCACCGTGCCTGTTCCGTTTATATTGGTTGCTTGTTGTTTCTCCATCTCATTGGGTCCCAACTCCGGGCGGCTATCTCCACTCGCTGCACATAGTCGCCACTCGCGATCCCATGATTATTTATGCTGCCAAAAAGCAGCATTGAGGTCATGCCAGGATTGACACTATCCTTCATGGGGAGTAGTGTTCAGAGTCGGATCAGCGTAAATCGGGAATGCTTCAACTGAACCTAGTACCACCAACCAAATGATGACGAGTTTCGAATGTACCCGGAGACCTGCTAGGGTTTTGTTGGGACGGAGGCAGCCATGCTGTTAGCCCACTCGCCATTTCAAGTCGGTGTCATCCTTCCTTACTCAGGGAGTAGAACAGCACGCCTGTCAGCCCAAAGTCGCCATTCAATTCGTGATCCGCGTCCTGTCCGTTGACGTTCGCCATGGCCAGTATACCATAATCAGGATATTACTGGCATCGATCCTGATGTGCCGGTTGGCACTCCGGTTGGGCTAGAGTGCCTTTATTGCTAAGATCTTCAATTATTGAGATCTTAGGATCTTAGCAGAAGCGGAACAGACTCGCTTCGTCGGAGCTGCTTTCGGAGTTATGGCTTTTTTTAGAGGTTTAGAAGAGCCCAATGTTGTATTCTTCTTCAGCTCGAGGACCATCTCATTTTTTGGGTACACCTGACTCTTAACACGTTTTCTCCCAAATATTTCAGCTTCGGTTCCTCTCTGACCTTTTTGAGCAGTGCTGCGTACGTAGTCTCGTCATTTGCTTTGACGAGCGCGGCTTCTCCCTAATGCGTCTTCTGACGAACCGATGGTTCTGATTTTCTCTTTTGCTCCCCTTTTCGCTCCTCCTTTTTTGCTGTTTCCCGTGTTTCTCCTTCCGACCTACAACGGTACTCCAGCTTTCACCCTGTAAGGTGGCGTCCTTTCCTTCGGCAGCAACAGCGTCCTCGAGCGTCTGCCTCTTTGACCCGCCTGGTCTTTCGTCTCCTGGCGAGGATCTTGTCCTCTTTGGAGTTATGGGAACTGACGTGTTCTCAACTCCAATCTGCCTCTCCTTACCCTCTTTTGGAGGGGCTAGGAGGATAGTGGCCTTAGCCGACGCCAATGCTCGCTCAGCTGAATCCGCTCTCTACGATGCCGTATCATACTCTTTTACCGCAGACAGTAGCGCCTTTCGGATTTTGTTGACCATCTCCATAATGTCTTTATGGACATTGTTTCTCGTGTCCACAAACTTGTGGAGCTCCTCCACCAAGTGCTTCGCTACCACTAGTTTTGGCGTTTGTGGGGTGTAGCTCATTCCGCTCTGCTCTGGCTGTTTTTGCTGCTGCTGTTGCTGTTGCTTCGGCTTCCCCTCCTCCTGCTCTTGCTGGATGACTTCAGCTACTATTGGTGGGGTTGACCTCACCAACCCACTTCTGGCAAACGGGTTCACCGTGCCTGTTCCGTTTATATTGGTTGCTTGTTGTTTCTCCATCTCATTGGGTCCCAACTCCGGGCGGCTATCTCCACTCGCTGCACATAGTCGCCACTCGCGATCCCATGATTATTTATGCTGCCAAAAAGCAGCATTGAGGTCATGCCAGGATTGACACTATCCTTCATGGGGAGTAGTGTTCAGAGTCGGATCAGCGTAAATCGGGAATGCTTCAACTGAACCTAGTACCACCAACCAAATGATGACGAGTTTCGAATGTACCCGGAGACCTGCTAGGGTTTTGTTGGGACGGAGGCAGCCATGCTGTTAGCCCACTCGCCATTTCAAGTCGGTGTCATCCTTCCTTACTCAGGGAGTAGAACAGCACGCCTGTCAGCCCAAAGTCGCCATTCAATTCGTGATCCGCGTCCTGTCCGTTGACGTTCGCCATGGCCAGTATACCATAATCAGGATATTACTGGCATCGATCCTGATGTGCCGGTTGGCACTCCGGTTGGGCTAGAGTGCCTTTATTGCTAAGATCTTCAATTATTGAGATCTTAGGATCTTAGCAGAAGCGGAACAGACTCGCTTCGTCGGAGCTGCTTTCGGAGTTATGGCTTTTTTTAGAGGTTTAGAAGAGCCCAATCCTAGCCCCACCATACCCTAGCAAAACTTCCCAACTCGTGGTAAGGCCCCGGGGGGGGGCTCTTTAGGCCCCTAGACTCCTGTCCTTCCTGTCCCTGCTGCCCCTACGTGTGTGTGTAACGGACAAACTCTCATTCGTGTTTTTCAGCAATGGCTGAACCGATGTTTCAGCTCCGGGTCGACAAACAGAACGCTATTAATTTGTTTTTGATTCTGATGTTTAGTTTCCAAGATATGAATGTTTAAATGTGTAAAAATGGCTTTTTTTTGCAGTTTTTTTTTAAATTATCTACCGAAATTGACAACTTAGAATAACACATTATATTTTTAAACAGCTTATACGAATACCTTTCGAACAAGCTATGGATTGTTGAAATCGGACTAAGAGATATTTGACATTAAATACTGACGAAAGATTTTTATAATTTCCCATAACCAGAAATAAGACCAAAAACATTCAATGTATTATTAACGCCTAAACGGCTAATTTTAGGTCAATAGTATCTTCGGAGAATTTAATCGACGTAATATGCCCTTTTTTTTGGTATTGTGCTTTTGCTGATTAATCCCCCTACAGACTCGCTTCGTCGGAGCTGCTTTCAGAGTTATGGCTTTTTTTAGAGGTTTAGAAGAGCCCAATGTTGTATTCTTCTTCAGCTCGAGGACCATCTCATTTTTTGGGTACACCTGACTCTTAACACGTTTTCTCCCAAATATTTCAGCTTCGGTTCCTCTCTGACCTTTTTGAGCAGTGCTGCGTACGTAGTCTCGTCATTTGCTTTGACGAGCGCGGCTTCTCCCTAATGCGTCTTCTGACGAACCGATGGTTCTGATTTTCTCTTTTGCTCCCCTTTTCGCTCCTCCTTTTTTGCTGTTTCCCGTGTTTCTCCTTCCGACCTACAACGGTACTCCAGCTTTCACCCTGTAAGGTGGCGTCCTTTCCTTCGGCAGCAACAGCGTCCTCGAGCGTCTGCCTCTTTGACCCGCCTGGTCTTTCGTCTCCTGGCGAGGATCTTGTCCTCTTTGGAGTTATGGGAACTGACGTGTTCTCAACTCCAATCTGCCTCTCCTTACCCTCTTTTGGAGGGGCTAGGAGGATAGTGGCCTTAGCCGACGCCAATGCTCGCTCAGCTGAATCCGCTCTCTACGATGCCGTATCATACTCTTTTACCGCAGACAGTAGCGCCTTTCGGATTTTGTTGACCATCTCCATAATGTCTTTATGGACATTGTTTCTCGTGTCCACGAACTTGTGGAGCTCCTCCACCAAGTGCTTCGCTACCACTAGTTTTGGCGTTTGTGGGGTGTAGCTCATTCCGCTCTGCTCTGGCTGTTTTTGCTGCTGCTGTTGCTGTTGCTTCGGCTTCCCCTCCTCCTGCTCTTGCTGGATGACTTCAGCTACTATTGGTGGGGTTGACCTCACCAACCCACTTCTGGCAAACGGGTTCACCGTGCCTGTTCCGTTTATATTGGTTGCTTGTTGTTTCTCCATTTCATTGGGTCCCAACTTCGGGCGGCTATCTCCACTCGCTGCACATAGTCGCCACTCGCGATCCCATGATTATTTATGCTGCCAAAAAGCAGCATTGAGGTCATGCCAGGATTGACACCATCCTTCATGGGGAGTAGTGTTCAGAGTCGGATCAGCGTAAATCGGGAATGCTTCAACTGAACCTAGTACCACCAACCAAATGATGACGAGTTTCGAATGTACCCGGAGACCTGCTAGGGTTTTGTTGGGACGGAGGCAGCCATGCTGTTAGCCCACTCGCCATTTCAAGTCGGTGTCATCCTTCCTTACTCAGGGAGTAGAACAGCACGCCTGTCAGCCCAAAGTCGCCATTCAATTCGTGATCCGCGTCCTGTCCGTTGACGTTCGCCATGGCCAGTATACCATAATCAGGATATTACTGGCATCGATCCTGATGTGCCGGTTGGCACTCCGGTTGGGCTAGAGTGCCTTTATTGCTAAGATCTTCAATTATTGAGATCTTATGATCTTAGCAGAAGCGGAACAGACTCGCTTCGTCGGAGCTGCTTTCGGAGTTATGGCTTTTTTTAGAGGTTTAGAAGAGCCCAATCCTAGCCCCACCATACCCTAGCAAAACTTCCCAACTCGTGGTAAGGCCCCGGGGGGGGGGGGGCTCTTTAGGCCCCTAGACTCCTGTCCTTCCTGTCCCTGCTGCCCCTACGTGTGTGTGTAACGGACAAACTCTCATTCGTGTTTTTCAGCAATGGCTGAACCGATGTTTCAGCTCCGGGTCGACAAACAGAACGCTATTAATTTGTTTTTGATTCTGATGTTTAGTTTCCAAGATATGAATGTTTAAATGTGTAAAAATGGCTTTTTTTTGCAGTTTTTTTTTAAATTATCTACCGAAATTGACAACTTAGAATAACACATTATATTTTTAGACAGCTTATACGAATACCTTTCGAACAAGCTATGGATTGTTGAAATCGGACTAAGAGATATTTGACATTAAATACTGACGAAAGATTTTTATAATTTCCCATAACCAGAAATAAGACCAAAAACATTCAATGTATTATTAACGCCTAAACGGCTAATTTTAGGTCAATAGTATCTTCGGAGAATTTAATCGACGTAATATGCCCTTTCTTTTGGTATTGTGCTTTTGCTGATTAATCCCCCTATGAGTGAGATATTTCTATAAATTTTCTTGGAAGTGATTGTATTGAAATGATGCCCTCAGTAAATTTGTAGCTTTTACTTTTGCAAACAACTTTACTGAAGGCATAAAATATCTGTTTTTAATACATTAACAGTTATGGCACAAAAAATTAGCATTGTGCAAAATTTTCCCATTTGGTAATTTGCATAGTTATGGCTTGTTGTTTGTGGATTACCCTTTGTCGCCTATTTATTGTTCAATATAGTAATAATCCATTTAAATAAGGCAAACATTATTTCGATAAAACGAATTTTGTATTTCATTTTTCTATATACAACCGCTAGAAATAACGACCCAACAATTCCAAGTTGTCTGTATGGAACTTGATCACTTATCGGGACAATGTCTGTGTGTATGTAACGGACAAACTCTCATTCGTGTTTCTTAGCAATGGCTGAACCGGTTTTATCAAAACCAATTTTAAATGAAAAACCTATCAGCCAAACAGAACGCTAATAATTTGTTTTTGATTCTGATGTTTAGTTTCCAAGATATTTATGTTTAAGGCGAAAGGTTACAGAATCGGCTGCGGCGCTTTCTCGAATTTTTAAAACTTTTACGTAAAAGATATCAACAATCCCTCTCGTGTAAAGTTGCGCAAGGAATTAAGCTATTTTTTGGTATAACTAAAATTTTAAAATTTTGATGATTACTCACGGCTAGCATTTTCTAGTTCGAACCAAAATATCTCCGATATTTTATTCAAAAGTACCCCATATTATTGCATAGGATTGTAGCCTCTTTTGTGTAGAATTTTTCGTTCGCTTACATTATATAGCTACGATACTTCGTTTACGAGTTATTCATATTTTAGTAAAGTTGATGAAATACCCATATTTGCAGCCGCATTTCTACCAAATGCCGTATGTCCAGTCTAACTTCAGTGAAAATGAATACAAAGCGCACGCGCATGCAAGATGTCGGTTTTGTGCCAGACCGGACTAAGCGATATTACATTGATACAGAGAAAAACGTGTACAAAGATTGAATCTTTGCATTCTTTACGGTATTATCCGCAACGGATTCATTTTATAATTCATGCTAATGATAATATTTTTCAAATCTGGCGCAAATGAAATGTAGCTGAAGAAGAAATTTTTGATTCAATCCTATCATTTTCTCTTCTTTTGAGATTTTGCTACTTAGTCCGGTCTGACTTTACACCGATCATATAGCACAATGGCAGGTAAGAAATCACAAATGTCGGTTAGCCGCATGCTACCGCATGGTTGCAGCAACGTGTTTCCCCATTGATGATTTCTATAGTCTGACTGTTGGTTTGAATATTTCATTCTTTCCGATATGTTATTATAGTTAGGACTAAACTGCCTCGGCGTTCAATAATAAGGGATGCCGTTGAGGTGGAGCTTCCATACTGCATTGTCAGTAGCTTTTCGCAAGTTCTTGAGAGGTGAAAATTTGGTTACCCTCCCACTAATGAAGAATAAATAGACGATAAACTGCTTGCCGGGGAAATAAACGCACAATTCAAATGTTTATATTTACCAGGCTGCTGATGTCAGCTTGTGAGAATTATAGGTGATTTTCCGTAAATGTTTGGGAGCAAAATTTTTCATTCTATGTTTGAATGAAGAACTTTTCTCCCAAACCTTTACACAAAATCACATTTTGGAGAGCATACTTCAGCATAGTATGCATATGTATCATTAGTCGATTGTTCGATCTAGTAAAAGCTTTTGCTAAATCGAGAGAGATTTTGAAAATGGCTGTAGTTTTTAAATGTCCGTGTTTGTTTTTGCAGATATACGTTTCCCTACGTTCTTATTGCTGGCTTGAACCTTTCGAATAGAAATTCGTTCAGTTTACTCTTCATATAAAATAATGAGGGAGTAGTACACATGTCCCGTCTATAACAAAGGTGAAGCTGGATTGTTGGAAGTACCAGTCAATCTCATTGCTGAATGCCACCTACAAAGTGTTCACCGCTGCCCATAGAGAAAATGGGGAATTCAGAGCAGGTTTTACTGGGGCATGCATCACAACAAACGAAATATTTTCGATTCGACTAGTCTTTCAAAAATGTTGCAATTACAACGTGCCACCTGTTTATAGATTTCAAAGCCGCATATGATACAATCGATTGAGATCACCTATGGGATATTTGATCAAATCGACTATGGATCGAGTGATGTGTTACGTCCGAGTATCGGGGACACTATCAAGTTCTTTTGAGACTCAGGAAGGACTATCTAATGTTTAATATTTTCGGGAAAAAATGCGGTAAAAAATGGTAATAAATATGTACACGAGAACAAGAGGTTCGAAGGAAGAAACATTACACCTTATGCTCATATGCTCGGTTCTAAACCAAGAGGCGTGATATAGGATCATGTCAATCATCATTTCAACACTCTAATAACCAGACCTCGAAAGGGAAATTTCCATCTCGTTACATCTTAGCAGTTTAGAAAATATTGCAAATTGCTATTTTTTTGGGCTATCTAGACTACTGTATTACTACTACTGCATTTAGATGCGACCAAAGTTGAATTTTCTACTACTAAAAAGTCGGTGCAAGTACTACAAAACATTGAAAATTACAATTATGTGGAAGAATTTAAATCTATCGTGAATAACCATGAATGATATAACCTTAGATTATTTATATGTGAGCGAAACATTTCTAGAAGACCGTTGATAGTTTTTCATGTAAGGAACAAAAATATCTTCACAATACAATACAGAAAATTTATCTTCACTGGATTTATTATGAAATTAGTATGTATATGAGCGAGACATTTCTAGACTATTGCTGATAGTTTTAACTCAATGAGCTATTATATCTTCATATATAGTTCAGAAAATTTTCTTATTTTCAATTCCGATTTGTTATTTGGCCGAGTCTCATATACCAATCGACTGTGTGTGTTTTTTTGTTTTTGTTTTTAGAGGACTTCCAGAAAAGCCCTGAGGCTGCAGGAAAAAATATATTAAACTGTAACGTCTCAGGGAGCTGGTTTGGGTTGCCACCCGACTCGCCAAAAACCACTACTCTTGCCCAAAACTTGAATCCTCCCGGCACTACATTACGGCATTACTTCGGGGAGGGGGTTTTTATGAGCATAACACCCACTCTAATTCCACTACTTAGCAGTTAGTTCCTTCAGTAGGGTTACAGCACTACTCCTCGACGGTGGTGTGTTCTTCACCATCAACACTGACTGGCAATTTCTACATGGTAGTCGGAAAGCTAGCAGTGGGTCGAAACTTTATGCTCTTCCCGAAGGCACAAATCCCCGACTATGTACGGGGAACGTGCCATTTGAGCCAATATATTCTGATTCCTGATTCCTAGCCCTTCGGCTCTCTTGTGCCACTATGCACCGAAACTTTCTTCTCGTACCATTCAGCACCACTTACTCGTTCAGCTCCCGACTTGTTCGCAAACTACTCGGTCCAGTCCCCAACGATGGATCTGGCCTACTCCGAAGGAGAATTCCTAGGCGAAACAGGTTCTCCCGATACCGAGCGGTAGATTTCTCACGATGCCGATGTTCGTTTCCGTGAGTCAATTAGCTCCCCGCTTTGTTCCGATCTACTCGATGTAGCCCCAGCGATGGACCTAGCCTACTCTACGGACCAGCTAGTAGGTGCTAAGGTCCATCCAGCGATGCCGGGTGGAGCGTAGCTTCCGGTTCACTGGCGCCCCAATGATCTATTGCTAGCTATTCGACGCGGTCTGATCCCCGGCTGTGCATCTACCCTACTCACGAGCTATCCGGTAGGGTGTTAAGGTCGGTCCGGCGATTCCGGTTAAGTCTGACATCCGTATCACTGGCGCCCAGATGACTCGAACCCGGTTCTACGTTGCGTACTACTCAACTGGTCCCCGGCGGGGGACCTAATCTACACCAACGGATAGTTCCCCGGCGGCGGAATTTCTCGCGAATCCCAATTTGTGATTCACGATTCCGCTTGGTTTTCAGCGCAGCACCCCAGGCAGGAACCTCATATCGAAGTATCGATGACGAAACAGTAGATAGCATACGTCTCGTGCTGCTTCTCGGACAGCCGACGTTTGGCATGATTCTCGCTATTGCTTTTGTTGCCCTCGCCGAATTTTCGCAAGCATAGTCGACGTGGTTGTTAAAACTCAACCAGTCGTCGGTTATCACTCCAAATTGCTACAGTGCACAGTGGTCCCAAAGAGCAAAAAAGGGGCTTTTAGATTGCATCAAAACTGTTGACTATAGTAATGTGGTGTTTTTGAGAAAGTTTCTTGGAATGGAATTCCCCTTCTTTATGTCTTATCGAATTGATGATTAATCCCCCTAGTAGTGAGTCACGAAATTTATTTTCTTCAATAGTTCAGATAGATAAACACTTACTTCAGCAAACTAGTGGAGACACTCATTGAAAACATTTTACCTGAAGACTTGAACTCTCTAGCTTTTATGCTCTTTGAGATATAGGGTATTATTTGTGAAAGGCCCCTTAAAAGCAGTTTTTAAATCATAAGTTTTCTTCTAGATTTTTTCCACTATATAAATGTTCTAGAACATTGTTTAAACTGTTAAACTGCATTACTTTGCCAAAGACAGAAACTTGATATCGCTAGTATGTGTGGAGATATTCACGTTTCTTGATTGAAAATAGCTCTTTTTCAAATGCGGATAACTTTTAAGCGGGCAACAACGGGCAAACCACTCGATCAACAAATTAAAGTGCAAGAAAAGCACAACCAGTGCTGGAAAAACAAGATCTCCCCAAGGCGGCCCTTTATGGAAATACTAGAGTTGAAATTTGTCTCATTCCATTACATTACATTATATTACAATTAGTTCAATTACATTACTATATATTACTATTAGTTCTGAAATGAAGGGTTAAAGTCGCAATAATTAGCCTTTCTTACTTTTGTTGGCACGTCTTAAGTAAATTGAAAGTTACAGTTGTTTAACAACTTAATACATACGTCTGACATTAGAAACTGACAATTCCGTTGCGCCTACTTCATAACAATGGCGCAAGTGCAACAAAATGGTAAATAGGGGAACATGCATTTGATGACGGAATGAGACAAACTTTAACTCGAGTATTTCCAAAGAGGGTCGCCTTGGGGAGATCTGATTTTTCCAACATTTGTTGTGTTTTTCTTGCACTTTGCCCGTTTAAAAGTTATCGGTATTGGTATTGGAAAAAGAGCTATTTTCAATCACGAAACGTTAATATCTCCACACATACTAGCGATATCAAGTTTCCGTCTTTGGCAAAGTAATGCAGTTTAACAGCCTAAACAATGTTCTAGAACATTTATATAGTGGAGAAAATCTAGAACTTATGATCATAGAAAACTTATGATGAAAAAACTGCTTTCACAAATAATCTCCTATATTTCAAAAAGCATAAAAGCTAGCGAGTTCAAGTCTTCAGGTAAAATGTTTGCAGTGAGTTCTCCACTAGTTTACTGAAGTAAGTGTTTGTCTATCTGAATTATTGCAGAAAATAAATTTCGGAACTCACTACTAGGGAGATTAATCATCAATCCGATAAGACAGAAAGAAGGGGAGTTTTTTCTCAAAGACACCACATTGCTAAAGTCAACAGTTTTGATGCAATCTAAAAAAACCCCTTTTTTGCTCTTTGGGACGACCACGCTTCGATACAATCACGTGCCCTCAACGGTGATATTCATCCGCTGTACCGCTTTGCAGTTGCTGACCAACAACTTATGGTGAGCTATTTACAGCTTGATCCCGTTCATCCAGCTCTCGATCGCGTCTATTGTCTCCGTCACCGACAACTCCACTTCTTCAAGTGTCTCACCCATCACCGTTAGTTACATGTCGTCCGCGAAATCCAAGATTTTCACTTTCCTGGGCAGCCGCAGAATTATGACCCCATCGTACATCCCGTTCCAAAGAGTTGGACTAAGAATGGAGCCTTGAGGAATGCCCACTGTTACTCGCATTGACTTCTGCACTTCGCTAGTGTCTTATAGCAGCTCTCTGCTCTAGAAGTAGCTCTTCGGGATCTGGCGTAGATAGTCGGAAACTCTCATTCTGTGCAGCGCTGCAGCGATGGCTTCCCAGCTGGCGCTGGTAAACGCATTCTTAACATTTATCGTGACTACAGCAATCTCCTCTTCACTTCTGTTTAGATACCTTCTCAGAACTCTTGAGCACTGTCTGAATTGCATCCACTGTCGATGCTCCTTGCCGCAATCCGAGCTGCATTCTGGACAGTCCGCGCTTCTCCTTTGTGCCATTTTTTTGAGAAACCAGTTTCTAGATTTAGGAAATAAACGTAAATTTCAATAACAAAATTGAATAACTGTTTTTGCCTTTCTCATATAGAAATGTTATGCAATCACTATAAAAATCGTCAACCTAATCCCGGCCTACATTTTTTGACCTATATAGGCTTAGGTGGGAGTATGCAACGAAGGGTTGCTACTTTAAAATTAAAACTAGTTTAAAATTTCTTAACAAGTTGAAAATTTTAGGCAGGATCCAGACCCCTCGGATCTTCCTCCTTGATCCGCCGCTAGTTTCAAGCGATGTTTCAGTGTCGACACATCGTATCTCAAGATCTTGGCTGTTGATCCATTGTATGTATGTGCAAATCGTACTGAATTGGTAATATACATTTACAGCATTGTATTAAACATAATCAGCCATGGAATCGTAGTTTGGACAAATGAGAAAGGCACAATAGCACCACTAGGTGGATTAAACAGGTTTTTTTATTCAGTTCGTTTATTTGTTAGGCACAAATGCGTTAGCTTAGCGGTGCCAAATTAATTTTTTTATTTACATTTTGGATATCTTAAAACTAGAAGGTTACAAATTTGAAATATTTTTACAGCAAGGGGGATTTTTTGCAGCAATCTTAAAGCTAGAATTGCAATGCTATGTATAAAAGTAGGATACAATAGGTTTTCAGAATTTTTTTTGCAGATATCTTAAAACTAGGAATGCAGTTCGATATACAAGGTGGGAAAGAATATTTTTATGACAAAACTACAGCTATCTTTAAACTAGGAATACAGAATGCAAATGTTGATTATTTCCAACATCGGTGTTGCAGCAGTTATATTAGAAACAGAAGAGAGTAGGCGCATATGTTGACAGGTAAGAAGACCAAACTTGGCACTTTCAGGCAAACGGGAGATCGACGACATACCAAACGTCAAAACCCGGGTTGATGAGTGGGATTCATCGAACCTGCGGAATCGGGTCGCTCTCGCCTCAAATTGTGTGGTAAAGGCGACGGCGATCACATAATGGCCCTCTGATGCGGATCGGCTCCACAAGGCAGCACAGGGAACTTCTAAAAACGAGAAATAAAAAAGAGGAGCTAAATTGGCATATTTATGGTGTACATTTGGGTATCGAATTGAATGGCGCCAAGATTCCATAATTTGGAAACCATCAGCCTTTGGAGGTTTAGTATTTAGCAGCATAATGTTGTTGATTATTTTTTCCAGTTGGATGCATTACTAATTCCAATCAAATTTAGTTCGAGACTTAGTGTCTTCAGCAAAGTTTTCAAGAGTGTCATTGCAAATATCTTGGTTGAAGATAGGCGGCAACAAAGAATTTGGGAGAACACCTTGTAGATGACATTTACTATTCTAGTATGCAAAGGTGCATCTTTTAATGCAAACGATTAAAAAAAAATAACTTGTTGAAATACGAAAAGCAAAGTGGCGAATGCAAGCTTTTACCCGCACCATGCAAGATTTGAAAATTGATTTCCTGATAAATATACTCGATGGCATTTACGTCACCTTTGCATACAAGGGTAGTTCAGTAATGCGATTAATCGGTAATTAGTTGCAAAAATCCCACTTAACACCATTTTTATAGATGGGACATACTACTTACTACATCCTATACTTCAGTAAAATCTCCTCCTTCTAGATCTTCAAAAGCACCCAGTGGAGTGCTCTAGCCAATTCCTCTACTCTGTGTTTGAGTTGCTTATATGACAGTTGATCATTGCCAGCGGTCCAACCGTCCTATTTTTTCATGAATCTTAGGTAGATCCGGAATCTGTCGTCGACTGCGCGCGTCTCCAAGCTGATTCTTGCAATACTCTTGTCGTCTACTGCTTCGCTATTTAGGTGTTCGTCATTTTATATTTATCAATCATGAGAATTTCTGCACATTGTTTATAAGGTTTACAGACTATCCTGTGCGATAACCGGTTTATACAATGCCCCAGCCTATCAGGATGTTTATGTCACCGATGCCATCATAACTATCATAGACATGCTCCAGCTGCGCATAAAATGCATCTTTCTCGGCTTCGTGAGGTCAGTGCACATTGATAATGCTGTGGATTTGATCCACACTACACAAATCCTTTCGCTGATTGCCTGCTACTTGATACGCGTTGGCGCATTTTGCCCAGCTCTTATGCCGTCGCTCGATCCCCGCATTGCCACACATTCTGCCCCGTCTATCAAAGCTCTTCCAATCATCCTTTTCTGCTTGATTGTTAGTAAAGTGGTGTTTTGGGCCACTCGTTGAACTTGACCTAACTTGTCTCGTAGTCCGCCATCCAACATAACTGACACTTGCGATAGTATTTGATTCTACCTACAGTAGGCTTATAGCACCCATGCCCGCTCACACCATCCCATTTCGCTATTACTGCAGAACACGGTAGTACCCAGTCGATCGCGGCCTACAGATTAAATGTCATCAATAGACCCGCCAACATTTTTGAAAAATCTAAGATTTTCGTCAAAACCCCCTCCAAACCAAATTTCTGGCTACGCCGACAATGTGCAAGCAACGATACTGGATTCTCTCCAGTTTGATGAAGTGTATGTTCGAGGCAGAGCGGAAACAGAAACATCCCCAAATGCCTTGGGCGCTGTAATCTTCCATACAAAAGCCGTACAAAACCTCAAAAGTGGCCCGAATTTGATGAAAACGTCACATTGGGGTAATTTTGTCGCACTGAATTCATATATGATGATACTTTTTTATTTTTATTTCTACCTCAAAATTTTGGTACTTAGTGTGGTTCGAAAATCCAACATTAACGAATATTGAGGTGCACAATATATGAAAATTCATTATCAAAAAATTGGTTTAGCGAATTTTTAGCAGAATACACATTTTTTCAATTGTTGATAATGCTGGTAGACATTCATAAATTATATTTCGTACCTTGGGGAATCAAACACAATCATGCGTCTCCTTCAGACATATAATGAAAAATCACATTTTTTCATACCTCGGGGCAAAAAGGGGCAAACAGAACATTCATTTTCGGAACGTACACCAATTTTCAAGTATCATTAACTACAAGTGATCTTTCCGAACTGTTTCAAAATAAAGTACAGCCACTTTGAACATTATAATTTTAATTTAATGCACGATTTATTATTTGTGCTTCATGTCTGTGTGAGAAAAAAAAAGCTTGTATCGACTAAATGGAAAGTTATAAGTCCAGCGAATAATTTTTCAAATGAAACCAATTCGACTCTAATCGGAATCTTAACTAAAAATATATAGTCATTTGTGTTTGAATACATTTTTTTACAACATAGGTTTGAATAGATTTGGATACATTTTTTTACAGAATTGATCATCTATTTCACCTTTGAAGTTCTGCAAAAAATCTATCTTTCGTCTTCAAGACCTAATATTTTGAGAAAACTCCATTAAACCTCTTTACAAACAAAGAAAATGTTAAATCATAAAAATCCAAAATAAAATTTAGAGGTTTTGTCCGGCTAGGCGACACTGCGCGTCGTCTGCAAGTTGCCCTAGCGTGCATGAATTGACAATCGTCAATGTCATTTACGTAAAAAATGTAGAACAGGGAACTTAGACATGCATGTGCTTTTCAGACAACAGGTTCAGCAAAAAGTTATTTAAAATCGGTGAAAGACCATTCTGGTGCAGCTTCTCAGAAAGAAACTGAGTCAAAAGCCCCCTTTATATCCAAGAAGACTGAAGCCATTGCAAGGCAATCGATCGTCCTTTTAGGCGGGGGGGGGGGGGGGGTGGTGGTGCTGGTCTAAAACCTTAAAAAGTACCCTCGAACATACACTTCATCGAACTGGAGATAATCCAGTATCGTTGCTTGCGCATTGCCTTGGGTTGCATGCACTCGACCAATACGATGAGTCTCGTAGTGCTGGAGGGCGTTCTCGCGCTGGAAAATTGATTTTGGGAACTCTCATAACGATTGAACGGCTGTGATAAAAGTTATGGGCAGATTCCCCATTCAAGAAGTGGTAGAACGCTCATATGAGGGCTTCGTGATCGCCAAAATCAATGGCGTCTTCGTGTGTAGCTATTACGCTCCTCCAAGGTGGACAGTAAAGCAGTTCAGCCTAATGCTGGATCAGTTAACCGAGTAGTAGATCGGTCGGAAGCCGGTAGTCATTGGAGGTTACTTCAACGCTTTGGGTTTGGAGAGTAACCTGAGAGACATAAAAAATCAGATTGCCCCAAAGAGCTGTGACGAGAAGTAGACGCTTATCCCTGGGGCGACGCGTACCTAGTCGTGATGGCGAAAATGAAGGGTTCAACGACGCCAGCCAAAATATGCCCGAGTAAGCTGAATATAATTATCGAGGGTCTTTTACCCGAAGCACGATCCAACTATCTGGCCACCAACACCGTACGGCGAAGAAGAAGGAGCACACACGGACGATTGGTAAGTAACGATGAGCTCGACAAAGCATCGAAGTGTCTGAAATCAAAGAAATCCCCCGGTCCGGATAGAACACCAAACGTGGCGCTGAAAGCTGCGATCCTGGCATATCCCGACGTGTTCAGGATGGTGCTGCAGATGTGTTTAAATTAAGGTTCCCCGAAATTTGGAAGGTAAAGAAGCTGGTACTGCAGTCGAAGCCGCGCGGACTACCTAAAAGGCAGCTCGGATTGCGCAAGAAGCGTGGATGCAATTCTGACAATGTTTAAGAGTGCTGAGAAGGCATCTAAACAGAAGTGAAGAGGATATCGATACTGGGCTGTGGTCATGATAGATGTTAAGAATGCATTTAACAGTGCCAACTGGACAGCCATTGCTGCAGCGCTGCACAGAATGAGGGTTCCCAACTATCTATGCTAGATCCTGAAGAGCTATTTATAGAGCAGAGTGCTGCTGTGCGAGACGAGCGAAGGGCAGAAGTCAATGTCATTCACAGCGTACGTTCCTCAAGGCTCCATTCTTGGTCCAAATCTTTGGAACGGGTATACGATGGGGTCATAATTCTTCGGCTGCCCAGGAAAGTGAAAATCGCGCACACAAAAAAATAATGAAATTTAAACGACATGTAAATCAATATGAATGTAAACATACAAAGATTGAATCAAAACTTTGATTGAAAATTACGTTAAAATCAATGCACTCAATTAGAGAATCAAAAAGCATACAATTTTACACTTTCGTTCGTGTAATATTACTTGTCATTCATTTTACAGCAATAAGTGTGTAAAATACATTGAAGTGCATTGGTTTTCCGTTTGAAGAAACTGTAATTTTCAATCCACGTGTAGAATTATAATAAAATTCGTTGAAGAAAGCACGACAAGTCGTGTGGATTTGTGGTGGAACTTAATTTTACATTTATATTCATGCTCCAAATATGTTTATGAAAATAAACTTAAAATTACAAAATATTTTTTCTGTGTGGGTTTCGCGGACGACATGTAACTAACGGTGATTGGTGAGACATTTGAAGAAGTGCAGTTGTCGGTGACGGAGACAATAGACGCGATCGAGAGCTGGATGAACGGAGTCAAGCTGTAAATAGCCCACCACAAGCAGCGTCAAAGCGATTCAGCGGATTCAGATCGACGTTGGAGGGCAAAATTTTGAGTTATAACCGACGACCGGTTGAGCTTCAACAACCACGTCGACTACGTCTGTGAAAAGTCGGCGAAGACAACGAGAATCATGCCAAATGTCGGCTACCGAGACGAAACGTATGCTATCTACTGTTTCGTCATCGATACTTCGATATGAGGTTCCTGCCTGGGGTGCCGCGCTGAAAACCAAGCGGAATCGTGAAAAGCTGAACCGGACATTCCGGCTGATGCCCGTACAAGTCGCGAGTGGTTACAGAACAATATCGTCGGAGGTAGTATGCGTTATCGCCGGCATGATCCCGAAAATGCATCACTATGGCTGAGGACTAATCCCAAATGTGACAGCTTGGGTGCATAGGAAACGCGAGAAATTCCGCCGCCGGGGAACTATCCGTTGGTGTAGATTAGGTCCCCCGCCGGGGACCAGTTGAGTAGTACGCAACGTAGAACCGGGTTCGAGTCATCTGGGCGCCAGTGATACGGACGTCAGACTTAACCGGAATCGCCGGACCGACCTTAACACCCTAACGGATAGCTCGTGAGTAGGGTAGATGCACAGCCGGGGATCAGACCGCGTCGAATAACTAGCAATAGATCATTGGGGCGCCAGTGAACCGAAAGCTACGCTCCACCCGGCATCGCTGGATGGACCTTAGCACCTACTAGCTGGTCCGTAGAGTAGGCTAGGTCCATCGCTGGGGCTACATCGAGTAGATCGGAACAAAGCGGGGAGCTAATTGACTCACGGAAACGAACATCGGCATCGTGAGAAATCTACCGCTCGGTATCGGGAGAACCTGTTTCGCCTAGGAATTCTCCTTCGGAGTAGGCCAGATCCATCGTTGGGGAGTGGACCGAGTAGTTTGCGAACAAGTCAGGAGCTGAACGAGTAAGTGGTGCTGAATGGTACGAGAAGAAAGTTTCGGTGCATAGTGGCACAAGAGAGCCAAAGGGCTAAGTAAGTTTGGCGCCCATATTGTCTTCTTGTGGGGAAGAGCATAAAGTTTCGACCCACTGCTAGCTTTCCGACTACCATGTAGAAATTGCCAGTCAGTGTTGATGGTGAAGAACACACCACCGTCGAGGAGTAGTGCTGTAACCCTACTGAAGGAACTAACTGCTAAGTAGTGGAATTAGAGTGGGTGTTATGCTCATAAAAACCCCCTCCCCGAAGTAATGCCGTAATGTAGTGCCGGGGAGGATTCAAGTTTTGGGCAAGAGTAGTGGTTTTTGGCGAGTCGGGTGGCAACCCAAACCAGCTCCCTGAGACGTTACAGTTTAATATATTTTTTCTGCAGCCTCAGGGCTTTTCTGGAAGTCCTCTAAAAACAAAAACAAAAAAACACACACAGTCGATTGGTATATGAGACTCGGCCAAATAACAAATCGGAATTGAAAATAAGAAAATTTTCTGAACTATATATGAAGATATAATAGCTCATTGAGTTAAAACTATCAGCAATAGTCTAGAAATGTCTCGCTCATATACATACTAATTTCATAATAAATCCAGTGAAGATAAATTTTCTGTATTGTATTGTGAAGATATTTTTGTTCCTTACATGAAAAACTATCAACGGTCTTCTAGAAATGTTTCGCTCACATATAAATAATCTAAGGTTATATCATTCATGGTTATTCACGATAGATTTAAATTCTTCCACATAATTGTAATTTTCAATGTTTTGTAGTACTTGCACCGACTTTTTAGTAGTTTTTCAACTTTGGTCGCATCTAAATGCAGTAGTAGTAATACAGTAGTCTAGATAGCCCAAAAAAATAGCAATTTGCAATATTTTCTAAACTGCTAAGATGTAACGAGATGGAAATTTCCCTTTCGAGGTCTGGTTATTAGAGTGTTGAAATGATAATTGAAATGATCCTATATCACGCCTCTTGGTTTAGAACCGAGCGTATGAGCATAAGGTGTAATGTTTCTTCCTTCGAACCTCTTGTTCTCGTGTACATATTTATTACCATTTTTTACCGCATTTTTTCCCGAAAATATTAAACATTAGATAGTCCTTCCTGAGTCTCAAAAGAACTTGATAGTGTCCCCGATACTCGGACGTAACACATCACTCGATCCATAGTCGATTTGATCAAATATCCCATAGGTGATCTCAATCGATTGTATCATATGCGGCTTTGAAATCTATAAACAGGTGGCACGTTGTAATTGCAACATTTTTGAAAGACTAGTCGAATCGAAAATATTTCGTTTGTTGTGATGCATGCCCCAGTAAAACCTGCTCTGAATTCCCCATTTTCTCTATGGGCAGCGGTGAACACTTTGTAGGTGGCATTCAGCAATGAGATTGACTGGTACTTCCAACAATCCAGCTTATCACCTTTGTTATAGACGGGACATGTGTACTACTCCTTCATTATTTTATATTAAGAGTAAACTGAACAAATTTCTATTCGAAAGGTTCAAGCCAGCAATAAGAACGTAGGGAAACGTATATCTGCAAAAGCAAACACGGACATTTAAAAACTACAGCCATTTTCAAAATCTCTCTCGATTTAGCAAAAGCTTTTACTAGATCGAACAATCGACTAATGATACATATGCATACTATGCTGAAGTATGCTCTCCAAAATGTGATTTTGTGTAAAGGTTTGGGAGAAAAGTTCTTCATTCAAACATAGAATGAAAAATTTTGCTCCCAAACCTTTAAGGAAAATCTCCTATAATTCTCACAAGCTGACATCAGCAGCCTGGTAAATATAAACATTTGAATTGTGCGTTTATTTCCCCGGCAAGCAGTTTATCGTCTATTTATTCTTCATTAGTGGGAGGGTAACCAAATTTTCACCTCTCAAGAACTTGCGAAAAGCTACTGACAATGCAGTATGGAAGCTCCACCTCAACGGCATCCCTTATTATTGAACGCCGAGGCAGTTTAGTCCTAACTATAATAACATATCGGAAAGAATGAAATATTCAAACCAACAGTCAGACTATAGAAATCATCAATGGGGAAACACGTTGCTGCAACCATGCGGTAGCATGCGGCTAACCGACATTTGTGATTTCTTACCTGTTTGACCATTGTGCTATATGATCGGTGTAAAGTCAGACCGGACTAAGTAGCAAAATCTCAAAAGAAGAGAAAATGATAGGATTGAATCAAAAATTTCTTCTTCAGCTACATTTCATCTGCGCCAGATTTGAAAAATATTATCATTAGCATGAATTATGAAATGAATCCGTTGCGGATAATACCGTAAAGAATGCAAAGATTCAATCTTTGTACACGTTTTTCTCTGTATCAATGTAATATCGCTTAGTCCGGTCTGGCACAAAACCGACATCTTGCATGCGCGTGCGCTTTGTATTCATTTTCACTGAAGTTAGACTGGACATACGGCATTTGGTAGAAATGCGGCTGCAAATATGGGTATTTCATCAACTTTACTAAAATATGAATAACTCGTAAACGAAGTATCGTAGCTATATAATGTAAGCGAACGAAAAATTCTACACAAAAGAGACTACAATCCTATGCAATAATATGGGGTACTTTTGAATAAAATATCGGAGATATTTTGGTTCGAACTAGAAAATGCTCGCCGTGAGTAATCATCAAAATTTTAAAATTTTAGTTATACCAAAAAATAGCTTAATTCCTTGCGCAACTTTACACGAGAGGGATTGTTGATATCTTTTACGTAAAAGTTTTAAAAATTCGAGAAAGCGCCGCAGCCGATCCTGTAACCTTTCGCCTTAAATGTGTAAAAATGGCGTTTTTTGCTGTTTTTTAAATTATCTGCTGAAATTGACAACTTAGATTAAGGCCCCCGTCGGGCTTCTTTTTCTTCTTATCTGCAGAATTGAGGATATCAATAAAATAAGCATACACGATACTCATATGAATGTATGCGTGCACGCGAATGAAATGAATGATTTCTTCAACCCGCTTTTTCTCTCGCTTTTCCCACAAAACTACCCAAGTATAGTATACCAATGGATTCGTAAGAATCCGAGGAATGGTAGCAAGTAAAACTTGATTTGAAAAACTTCATAACAGTGTTTATCAATTTTCCCGTCGTACGCATTATATCGTCACTTGTTCTGCGCAGTAGAAAAACACAGGGTTTGTGCTAAATTAGTACTACCCGAAAGCTTGGCGTAGGGGCTAATTATAAATCATGTCACACTTGTATTGAGGGAGGGACAATAAAAAATTTCAACATTTTGTGAAATATGGTGTAAAAAGTAACCTGAAACATACCAAATCTATTTCTACCGAAGAAAAAAATATTGGACATCTTATTCGTGACTTATTTACCAAGGAAATAACCAATAACCCTGAGAAGAGAGAGGGGGTAAATGAAATGAAAATTTTGCGTTACATCATTGATAGTTGCCCTGTTTGTATTTTAGAACTCACAGATAAAACTTCGTTTGTGGAGAAATCTACTAAAAAGCTTCGATTGCCGATTTCTTTCCAATTGATACCATAAATTTATAAAAAAAAGATGGGTTGGTAATGTATATGACATAACAGGGGTGTCGTGACCACACTTCGAAGTTATTTCAAATCTTGCAAAGCATAAATTGACATAATTTCAATGATTGTTCCTTTATGAATGAAATGACAAATTTTCAGGTCAACGCGGCAATAGCTTTGCAATTTATAGAACAATTTTATATTTTTAGTTATCATATATTAACAGTCATCTCTTCCAAACAACTTAACCCTCTGCTGCCAACCACGTGGTTTTGCAGGGTTAAGGAGAATCATTGTAAAATGTCCAATACATGATTTTATGTTGTTACCTCCACTAAAACCACTTCAGAACACTCCCACCTGTCATACATGTACATTGTCTGCATGTTAAAATCATTATATGAAATTATTGACCTGTATTCAACGCGGAGAACTCGGTAATAAAATTGTTTTGCTGAATATAACGAACGGGATCCCCAGGAAAATTTCGCTGAGCCCGGTGAATCGAACTTAATGCGTAAAATTTAGCCATTTGAAAGAGATACAAGCAGAATTTTAAGAATATGAGCATCGTCTCTACGCATCGCTCGATCGAGATAGAAGTGTTTTGTTTTCGGTCTGTTGGAAAAAGAACAGTACAGTGCAGTAATCCGCGTTCAAGGTTATTTTGCCATTCTCTGCCTCTTCGAGGTTTGGACTTTTATTTTCTTTTGTGCGTGTGTTAACCGTTAGGCCACATTCCTCAACCTTTTGTTCGTAAAGCGAGGATTGAACAATAACCAGCTATTTAAGCTGGACTGGTGCGTCGTGGGAAACGAGTATACAGATAAGTGAAATCTACTTTTTTGATACATTTACGGCTTTTTCCCGTCTGCGCGGGTGCTGACCCCGTGCATTGACGGTGTCGATGGCTTCCTCCCCGGATGGCCAAATGGAGATCGAGTCGACTCCTAAGGCTCTCCCCCGACCCAAACAATATCCAGAGCTCTCGACCGGTCCCTTTGTGGTCTTCTTTCGGCCCAAAACAAAATCGCTGAATCTATTACAGATTTCAAAAGACCTGACGGAACGGTTCTCGGCTGTGATCGAAATAAAAAAGGTCCGCTCAGACAGGCTGAGGGTCGTGCTGACTAACTCAAAGCAGGCAAACGATATTGCTTGCTGCGAGCACTTTACGAAGGACTATCACGTGTATATTCCAGCTGTGAAAGTACAGTCTGAAGGCGTTGTCACCGATGACAGTTTGACATGCGAGGATCTGCTGCAGTACGGGGTTGGCCGTTTCAGAGACCGCTTACTTCAGCCAGTGAAAATACTCGAGTGCAAGCGTTTGCACTCAGTAGTAGTTGCGGGGGATGGTTCAAAAACGTACCCCCAATCAAACTCTTATCGGTTGACCTTCGCTGGTACCGCTTTGCCAAATTACGTCCTCTTGCACAAGGTTCGTCTGCCTGTGCGTCTGTTTGTGCCGCGGGTCATGAATTGCACAAAGTGTAAACAATTGGGTCACACAGCCACCCATTGTAGCAATAAGGCCCGCTGTGGAAAATGCGGGGAGAATCATCTAGATGATTCGTGCAGTAAGAATGCTGAGAAGTGTCCTTACTGTGCAGAAAATCTGCATGATATCTCGGCATGTCCCGCGTACAAACTACGCGGGGATAAACTAAAACGTTTCCTTGCTGGACGATCCGAACGTTCTTTTGCAGAAATGCTAAAGAAAGCTACACCACCAACCTCAACAAACATCTATGCTCACTTGCCTCCTAACGAGGGCGAGGCTGATGACCCACAAGAGGGAACATCTACTAGGGCGCCTAGAAGTTATAGGAAGAGGAGGAACATTTCCTCTCCTAAAGTTCGTTGTAAAGGCCAGAAGGTATCCCTTGACGGGACTCAGAAAGTCACATCTATTGGAAGTGTTGCAACCAAACCGAAGCAATTAGCTCCTGGTCTCGGAGGATTAAACTCAGAGAAGGAGTTCCCAGCACTTCCCGGAACATCAAAAATCCCAAGTGTTCCTCTGTTTCAGTTCGAGAATAATCGCGGCACTGGAATTATCAAACTCTCGGACATTGTGGACTGGATAATAAAAACTTTCAATATAACTGATCCTATTAAAAGTCTGTTGTTAGCTTTTCTCCCTACAGTAAGAACATTTTTGAAGCAGTTGACTGCTAAATGGCCCCTCCTTTCAGCGATTGTATCCTTCGATGGCTAACTCATCGAACGAGGTCACGGATTTGATCACTGTTCTACAGTGGAATTGCAGAAGTATCATCCCGAAAATCGATTCCTTCAAAATTTTAATAAATAATTTGAGTTGCGATGCATTTGCATTATGTGAAACTTGGTTAACTTCCGACATAGATCTCAACTTCCACGACTTTAATATTATTCGCCTGGATCGAGACACCCCCTATGGAGGAGTGCTTTTGGGGATCAAAAAGCGCTATTCCTTCTACAGAATTAACCTTCCCTCGATAACAGGTATTGAAGTTGTCGCTTGTCAAGTAACAACCAAAGGCAAAGATCTTTGCATAGCTTCCATATATATTCCCCCCAACACCGCGATTGGGCATCGCCGGCTACATGACATCATAGAATCCCTGCCTGCACCGCGACTAGTTTTAGGCGACTTTAACTCTCACGGTACGGAATGGGGTTGCCTTTATGATGATAACCGTTCCTCTTTAATTCACAATATTTGCGACAACTTCAACATGACAATTCTAAACACGGGTGAAATGACACGGATTCCTCCCCCACCAGCGCGCCCAAGCGCATTAGATTTATCCCTTTGCTCGACCTCGCTAAAGTTAGAATGCGCGTGGAAGGTAATCCCTGATCCCCACGGTAGCGACCATCTGCCGATCGTAGTCTCAATCAATAACGGCTCAAGGCCATTGGAAACAATCAATATTTCGTATGACCTCACACGAAATATCGATTGGAAGAGCTATGCTGCCGCGATATCCGACAACATCGAATCTACTCAAGAACTTCCTCCGGAGGAAGAGTACAGCTTTTTGGCTGGCTTGATTCTCGACAGCGCGAATCAAGCTCAGACTAAGCCAGTACCCGGCGCGAACATACAAAAACGTTCTCCCAATCCCTGGTGGGATAAAGAGTGCTCAGACGTGTACGCAGAGAAGGCCGCCGCGTTTAAGACCTTCCGGAACGACGGGTTACCCGCTAGTTTTCGACAGTACGCGACGTTAGACAAGCGAATGAAGAGTTTGATGAAAGCCAAAAAACGCGGTTATTGGCGCCGGTTCGTCGACGGATTAACGAGAGAAACATCGATGAGCACTCTTTGGGGAACAGCCCGACGTATGCGAAATCGAAACAATACTAATGAGAGCGTGGAATATTCAAACCGTTGGATATTCGATTTCGCCAAGAAGGTTTGTCCGGATTCCGCCCCGGCACAGAAGATCTACCGCGCCGCGTCTCGTCACGATAACGCGAACGAAACACCTTTTTCGATGGTGGAGTTCTCACTTGCTCTCTTGTCGTGTAACAATAAAGCTCCAGGGCCAGACAGAATCAAATTCAACTTGTTGAAGAATCTGCCAGACTCTGCCAAGAGACGCTTGTTGAACTTATTTAATAAGTTTCTTGAGGCTAACATTGTCCCACACGATTGGAGGCAAGTGAAGGTCATCGCCATCCAAAAACCAGGAAAACCAGCCTCCGACCACAATTCGTATCGACCGATCGCAATGCTATCTTGTATCCGGAAGTTGTTCGAGAAAATGATCCTATCCCGCCTCGACAATTGGGTCGAAGCAAATGGCTTACTGTCAGATACACAATTTGGCTTTCGCAAAGGCAAAGGGACGAATGATTGTCTTGCGTTGCTCTCAACCGAAATTCAAATGGCCTATGCTAGTAAAGAGCAGATGGTATCAGTGTTCCTAGATATAAAAGGGGCTTTTGATTCAGTTTCTATCAACATTCTTTCAGAGAAGCTGCACCAGCATGGTCTCTCAGCGACTTTAAACAACTTTTTACTAAACTTGTTGTCGGAAAAGCACATGCATTTTTCGCATGGTGACTTATCGACATCACGATTTAGCTACATGGGCCTTCCCCAGGGCTCATGTCTAAGCCCCCTGTTATACAATTTCTACGTCAACGACATTGATGAATGTCTTGACAATTCCTGCACGTTAAGACAACTTGCAGACGATGGCGTGGTGTCTGTTACGGGACCCAAAGCTGTCGATCTACAAGGACCATTACAGAATACCTTGGACAATTTGTCTGCATGGGCTATTAAGCTGGGTATCGAATTCTCCACGGAGAAAACTGAGCTAGTTGTATTTTCTAGGAAGCGTGAACCAGCACAACTACAGCTTCTATTAATGGGTCAAACTATAGCTCAGGTCTTCACAGTAAAATATCTAGGGGTCTGGTTCGACTCGAAAGGTACTTGGGGATGCCATATTCGGTATCTGAAACAGAAATGCCAGCAAAGGATCAACTTTCTTCGTACAATAACCGGAACGTGGTGGGGTGCCCACCCAGGAGACCTAATTAGGTTGTATCAAACAACGATACTGTCGGTACTGGAATACGGATGCTTCTGCTTTCGATCCGCCGCGAACATACATTTCATCAAACTCGAAAGAATTCAGTATCGTTGTTTGCGTATCGCCTTAGGGTGCATGCAGTCGACCCATACGATGAGTCTCGAAGTCCTGTCGGGCGTTCTCCCGCTGAAAAATCGATTTTGGGAACTCTCATATCGATTGCTCATTCGATGCGATATCTTGAACCCGTTGGTGATTGAAAATTTCGAAAGGCTTGTTGAGCTCAATTCTCAGACCCGTTTTATGTCCCTGTACTTTGACTACATGGCGCAAAATATTAATCCTTCTTCTTACAATCCCAACCGTGTGCATTTCATAAATACTTCTGAATCTACTGTTTTCTTCGACACATCCATGAAAGATGAGATTATTGGAATTCCGGACCATATACGCCCACAAGTGGTTCCAAATATTTTTTATAATAAATTCCGAGAAGTCGACTGTTCTAAGATGTTTTATACTGACGGATCAAACCTCGAAGGGTCCACTGGCTTCGGTATTTTCAATCAAAAGTTCACCGCCTCCTACAAACTCAGTGACCCTGCTTCAGTTTACGCCGCAGAACTAGCTGCTATTCAGTATACCCTTGGAGTCATTGACACATTACCCGCAGACCATTACTTCATCGTCTCGGATAGTCTGAGTTCTATTGACGCTATTCGCTCGATGAAACATGGAAAGCATTCCTCGTATTTTTTGGGGAAAATACGGGAGCTACTGAGTGCTTTATCTGACAAATCTTTCCAGATTACCTTGGTGTGGGTCCCTTCTCATTGCTCCATTCCGGGCGATGAGAAGGCGGACTCCTTAGCTAAGGTGGGTGCCATTGAAGGTGACGTTTTTGAAAGACCAATTTGCTTCGACGAATTTTTCAGTATTACTCATCAGAGAACCCTCGAAAGTTGGCAAACCTCGTGGAGCAATGGGGAGCTAGGAAGGTGGCTACATTCGATAGTCCCTAAGGTATCGACGAAACCTTGGTTCAAGGGGATGGATGTGGGTCGTGACTTCATTCGTGTGATGTCCCGACTCATGGCGAACCATTACACGCTGGATGCACATCTCCGACGTATTGGGCTCGTGGAGAGTGGTATCTGCGCTTGTGGCGACGGTTATCACGATATAGAGCACATAGTCTGGGCGTGCACCGAGTACAGTTCCGCCAGGTCTCGGCTTATGGACACCCTCCGGGCCCGAGGAAGACCACCCAACGTCCCGGTTCGAGATGTGTTGGCAAGCCGCGATGTCCTCTATATGTCCCTTATATACACCTTCATAAAAACCATCAATATCCAACTTTAACTGCCCCTTTTTCCTTATCATTCTCAGAAGCGCTCTCTTCCACCTGTACCATACACCCACGATGGTTTGATGCGACTCCAAGGCGACACAAAACATCCCTGTCGAATGAGCCAACAAACACGGGACCTAAAGCACGAACATCACACGCACAACTCGAAATGTAGCCGATCAACATCTGAGCCGCACTACGAAATCGTCTGGAGAAACCCCTGCCATCTCGAGAACGACCACCCGGCGTCCCAGTACATGATTCTTCCTGATGAAGACCACCCTGATTCTGTAATCCATCCGTTGATCTCCCGAAGTCTGAAACTGAAATAATGTTCTCCCCCTGCCATGTTTGTCCACCCTACTTCCCCTGACTCTTATACACAGAAGTAACACCCCCCCCCCCAAATATCTTCATGAAGCATTTAGCTCTTCTTGCCTTTTCTAGTTTTAACTATTATATTATATGATCTCGTTGAAAATGCCCAACTCTACTACCACATAAAATAACTAATTAATGTCTCCGAATCTTTACAAAATTTAATCACGCCCTCTAATTATTTCTACTTTTAAGATAGTCGTAAAAATTTTCCCCCTTAGTTAAACATTATTTGCTCCAATAATCTCATTGCTAAAAATGTCAAACCATATTGCCATAAAAACTAAATGACCCCTCTAATCTTACGAAAATTATACTACCCCCTTGTGTATATGTATAGCTATAAATTAGCCTTAGTTTAATTTAAAAAATCAATATGTAAGCCCCTAGTTTTAAGTAATTTAAAATGTAAAACAAAACAAAATTGGCACCTTTAAGCTAACGCAAACCTGCCTTATCAAATAAACGAATTGAAAAAAAAAAAATATGAGCATCGCGGTTATGTCCCGGACATTACCCGCCCCTAGTTTTTCGCTAAGCGTGTTCATTTCTGTACGGAAAAGATTCCGATGGTTGCTTCGAGAGATTTTAACATTGATATTTCAAAGCAAGAAAATTGTTCATTTCATGAATGAATGTCTCAACAAGCTTAGAATCCAGCGCATCCCCTATCAACGCAGACGCCAACAACAAAGGTTCTTTTCAGAACCACCATAATTATTATAAAGAATAACTTGAAACATTCCCATATATTTCATTGAGTATCATTCGATTTGAATTACAAGTCAAACGAGTAGTCACGACACTCCGGTTATGTCCTAGACATTACCCACCCATCTTTTTCCATTTTGCATTCGTCCTAATAAGGACGGTTTGTGGATAACTATGTTGATACAAGACGGGAATCTTTTGAAACAATTCAAACCTTGCTGACGATTGTTTTTACTGCTTACATCCATACGATCTTTCCCCTTTCGCAGCTCACACCGAATGAACACACTTTTCATCAAGCTGTTCCTATTTTTTGACTTTACAATGCAGATGGAAGGCCGTTCTTTTGTTCGATAAATGAACATATTTTCATCATTCGTTTTGGTGTAGCTTTCGCTTAGTGGCAGAGTTGCCACATTCACTGATTTTCTTGGAAAGATTTGCAAAAACCTTCGGGTTTGTAGATTAGAAAAACATTTTCTTATGATTCACTGGTAAAAGTACAGAATTACCAAGCGCAACTTAATACTAGTTAATAAAAGAAACTTTCCAATTAAATTCTTTTTCCATTTTGCATTCGTCCTAATAAGAACGGTTTGTGGATAACTATGTTGATACAAGACGGGAATCTTTTGAAACAATTCAAACCTTGCTGACGATTGTTTTTACTGCTTACATCCATACGATCTTTCCCCTTTCGCAGCGCACACCGAATGAGTACGCTTTGCAGCCTTCGATGTTTTGGTGGCATTTTTAGTGGCAGTTACTACCGCCTTTTCAGTGACTGCGTTTCTTAGCCTTTGGCTTTTTGGCCTTCTCACCACCACCACCTCCACCAACGTTTTTCTTCTCTACGGTGGTAGCCGATTTGATTGGTCGTCCGAGGCAGCTTCTCACGACCACGCACGTCTCTTATGCGCTACGTCTTACACACGTCTGGCTTTGAGAAAAGCTGCGACACCCCTATTTATAGGTTTTATCATTAATGTTGATTCTCATTTAAAGTAGTTTTTGAACTATTTAAACAAATTTTATATAGCAAACAACGTATCGGTAGCAAGCGTTGAACGTTTTCCTTCCGATTTATGAAACAAGATTGGCAATCCGTTTAGTAGAAGAAAAGTTATTAAGGTTCAAAATGCACGTAACGCTTTCGCTAATATGCACTACTATCGCTTTTCGCTCGTTCTCGTGGCGTGCATGAGCCTTTCCTTTCCGTCCGGCTTCTAATGGCATAACCAAAACTAATATGCCGGCTTTCCCCCACCAACTGCTCTCGTCAAGCAACCCAATACGAATAATCAAAGGAACAAACATGTAGTGGACCTATATATAAACTTTTCATTATTTTGTTGTTCATTTGCTGCACCATTTTGACGGCTCTGTGCGGGATAGGCTGAAAATTTTCACTTTTCCGAGTCGTTTTCGAAAGATTTGTGAAAACACTATTTTTCCGTTGATAATGAATGTCCTACATATTCCAAAATTTAATACAACATTGGTACAAATATTTTCGACAAAATGCCGAAGAAATTGATTGAATCCATTCAGTACAACAAAAGATATAAGCGTTCAAAATCTTACATCATTTTTCTTCCGAAATTTTGAAAAGTGGCCCCTATATTGAAAGGTAAGTCGTTAGTCACGACAAAAAGTTTTTGTTTTTTATTCGCCCAGGTGCCCAACGCACAGTGGTCGGAAACACCAAAAACGTGAACTTAATTCACTAGAGGCCAAACCATCGAATATATTCACACGGTGTCTTTGGAGGAATTGTTCATATGAATATTCCCCACAATCTGATAACAATTGAAATTAGGCATGGCTTACTATGATTGAATTAAAAAAATAACTTTTTATGCTGACAAGGTAGAAAGTTGGTGTCTTCGACAAAGTTTTAGGAATGCTCATAGTGAAGAATTTTGTTGAAGAACTTGAGCTTGTAGAACAAAAGGTTATCGATTTATAAGGCGTTTTCTATGGCAACGCCCTTAACGGACCACTTCACAATAAACTGTGAACATTTACTTGCTACATATAATTATTTTTCCGTCATACATACTGCGCGGCCTGCATTCAATTCGCTTCAATGCCTAAAACAAAGCATAGAGAGTATTTTAGAATGAATGTGAAATTATTGTATTCATTTTCAGCAAAGATATACTGTCCAGAAAACCAGAGGCCTAGTAGAGATTGAAACATCACAGCGTTTTCTGATGCTGCAGCTTTCTGGATAGTTTATCTAAACCACTACCAAAAAGATTCTACTCAACTCACCTTGATCCCTTTGCAACACCCAAAGAAAGCTTTTCATTGCACCAGAATCCAGCCAAACGATCTAAAAATCGAAATTTCCGGTCTGAAAATTTTGTGAAAGTAAAATTTTGTTTACATTCAAATCGGCAACACCAGGGAAATTGAAACAGTGTGCACTGTGTGCATTTTGTTCAATCGTGGTCAGAATTTTTGAATATTATGAAGATTATTATGCACATGCATATTTGAGGATTTTTATGCACATGCATGAACCAACGCATCAGTAGCATGTTTTGATACGAAAAAACAATTTTGATGCTCATTTTCTTTCGATTTATGTTCAACAAATGAATGAAATATGTCGACATAATTGACCATCCATAGTTGTTCGTTTGTTACAGTATGAAAGCTTGTTGCATAAAATTACATCCCATTACCCATAGTTTCGCTTATTTGTTGACACTATTGCTATCATTTTCATTGCTGTCATTGACATTTTAGCTAGCGAGCCCAATGAAAAAGGATTATATCATTTTTTTGGAATCGATGCGACAAAAAATTAAAAAATAAATTAGTCGATAGTTACGATTATATTGTAACTCGATGCGCAGTAGTGGATAAGGCTACTAAAGATAGCTTGTAATTAAAACGTATAGCAGATACAGGTATAATTTGTCCCGAAAAGAATATTTGCAATGTAGCCACTCAGGCTGCCTAAATTATAGTACATATTTCAATAAGAACATATATTTTCTACTTTCAATCTAAAAACTGGTTGAAACCGATGCAGCAATGATTGCGTGTCCATTTCCAGGCGATGGCTTGTGAAGAATATTTAGAAGGCGTCGGTCGATATGTAATGATGAGATATGTTTGCTTTTCTACCATGCTGTTAGACTGAAAAGATTGGCTCATATAAGCCGAACCAGTCTAGTTTTGTCTCGCTTCAGTATACCGTTACCTATTACCTTGCCTTGTACAAATCCGAGGAAATAAATATAAAACTAGATAATATTTATATCTTCTGCACGCAGAAGAAACAGGCCTTTTTGAAACAACAAAACGTTTAATTGAATTTCAAACTTGACGCTTGCTGTTTCAAACTGAAATGGGCGTTCCTAGAGCTTTTTTGGTTTCTTCGAACCTGTTTGTTAGATTAAACTTATCATGATTTTGTTATTTCAAACGAAATATTTGTTGAAACTATTGAAAAGCCAACAAATGAATTTGTTGGAAATTTCAAGCAATAGCATTGATTAAACCAAACCTAAAACTTGTTTGTCACTATATCTATATAAAATTTTTATTTAAAACCAAAATTGTTAATTTTACTGATTTTTTTCTGCGTGTGCGTGTGAATTTATGTAATGAAAATTGTAAGCAATGCTGTGTACAACTAGTACACGCACCGAAATATCAAGCGATTAAGGCATAAACCAAACAAAATTGATCGTCACTCTTTTATTGATTCAAAACTCATCGTTTTGCCTTTCTCATATAAAGAAAGGCTTTGCAATCACTGTAAGAATCGACTTTTTAACGGAGGCCCGGAGGGCCGAGTGTCATACACCATTCGATTCAGTTCGTCGAGATCGGCAAATGTCTGTGTGTGTATGTATGTGTGTGTGTGTGTGTATGTGTGTGTGTCATTTAAACTCACACAATTTTCTCAGAGATGGCTGAACCGATTTTCGCAAACTTAGTTTCATATGAAAGGTATAACGCTCCCATAAGCTGCTATTGAATTTTTAGTTGATCCGACTTCCGGTTCCGGAGTTACGGGTTGAAGAGTGCGGTCACACAGCAAATTCCCATATAAACTGGTACCACCATGATGTTCAAATGATGTAAAACATATTAAAATTGATGTAACATTACTCTAGTTTGCGGGTGTGGACCACTAATGATCAATCAAAGCAGCTTTGACCACATTGGCCACCTATGACAGTTCATGACGCCCCCGGGGAACCCGCCAAGTTTCTAAGCTAATATCACACCCACTCCCCAACGAATTCTCTACCGATTTTTACAAACTTGTTTTCAAATGAAAGATACAGTAATACCATTGACTGCTGCTGAATTTCATTCTGTTCTGACTCTTGCTTCCGGAGTTACAGGGGTGTTAGTATGGATACACTGGAATTTCCCATATAAATCGGTGCAATCGTAATACCTCAGAGGCTAAAAACTATTGAAATGGTCACCAAATTACTGCTAATCGCAGATCTAGATCACTGATTGCCAATCAAACATTCTTTGAATATATTGTCCACTATCGACGATTCCGGAAGTCCGGAATTCCGGGCATATTCCACAAATAAAGTCACATCGATTCTTCGGTGATGACTGAACCGATTTTCTCAAACCAAGTCTCAAATGGAAGGTAAAATATGCAGCTGAGTATTGCATCAGAGCCCCTCCGCCCCCCCCCGCTTTGCCCTTACATCTCCCTCCTTCATCACTACCGTCCCCTTGGACCACCCTCACGCCCGCATTTCCTTCATCCACCCCGTATACCAAAATAAAATGAAGGATTTCTGACGCATCCTCCACTCCCACTCTACTAACCCCCCATTCCCTCCACTTTTAAACCCATTCCACCAACATTTCAAAATATAATCACATGAAGATAACATTGAACTCTTGCTGATTAAGCTAATTAAATACTATTCTTTTGCCTTTCTCATATAGAAAGGTTACGCAATTGCTCCAAAAACCGACTTTCTAACCGAGCCCCGGAGGGCCGAGTCTCATATAACATTCGACTCAGTTCGCCGAGATCGCAAAATATCTGTGTGTATGTATGTGTGTATGTATGTATGTATGTATGTATGTATGTATGTATGTATGTATGTATGTATGTATGTATGTATGTATGTATGTATGTATGTATGTATGTATGTATGTATGTATGTATGTATGTATGTATGTATGTATGTATGTGTGTATGTATGTATGTATGTATGTATGTATGTATGTATGTATGTATGTGTGTATGTGCGGATTTGTTAACAAAATGTCCACATCGGTTTTTTGGAGATGGCTGAACCGATTTTTACAAATTAAGATTCAAATGAAAGGTATACTATTCCCATAGGTTGCTATTGAATTTGATTTTCAACCGACATCTTGTCCCGGATTACGAGTTGAAGAGTATGGTTACAAAACAAAATTTGTTGATTTGTCCACATCGGTTTCTCGGAATTTTCTGAACCGATTTTGACAAACTTGATTTTAAATGGAAGGTCCATCAGCTGCTGTTGAATTTTGTGCGGATCCGAGTTCTGGTTCCTGAATTACAGGAGGATACGTACGATCACGCATTAAATCTCGATTCTAACGAATTCTGCGATGAATGTAAAAAGGTGAAATTTTTGCCTTTCTCAATAGAAAGGTATTGCAATTGCTCTGAAAACCGACCTTTTAACGGAGGCCCGGAGGGCCGAGTGACATATACCATTCGATTCAGTTCGTCGAGTTCGGCAAATGTCTGTGTGTATGTGCGTATGTGTGTGTGTGTATGTTACCAAAAATGTCACTCATTTTTCTCAGAGATGGCTGAACCGATTTTGACAAACTTAGTCTCAAATGAAAGGTGCAACGTTCCCAAAGGCTGCTATTGAATTTCTAATGGTTCCGACTTCCGGTTCCGGAATTACAGGGTGATGAGTACGAACACGCAGAAAATGTCGATTTTAATAAATTCTGCAATGAATGCATAAAGGTGAATTTTTTTCGAAAATATGACCACAGCTGCTTCGATTTGTAGTATTAGGTCACTAACATCCATTCAAAGTCTATTTGGCCACATTGGCCACCATCATCGGTTCAGGAAGCCCCGGCGGAAGTATCTAAATTCAGAATAACCGATGTGACTGGTTTCTCGGAGATGGCTAGACCGATTCGACTAAATTTGGCCTAAAATGAAAAGTATTGCGTCCCCGTAAATGGCTTTTTAATTTCATCTCGATCCGACTTCCGGTTCCGGAGTTATAGGTTGTGGCGTGCGATCACATAGCAAATTGTGATTCAAACCGATACTCCGATGAAAGCAAAAAAGGTAAAAATTTCGCTAAAATGTCTCTCAAACAACTTAAATTTGCTGACAGCTATAATATCCCCACAGATGTTTATAAAATTTCGTACGGATCGCTTATATGGGGCCGGAAATATAGACTAAATCGTCCGGTCATATATGAAATTCCCATATAAACCGGAGCTCAAATTTTTTTTTCAAAGGGGGGACCCCATGAAATTTCAGAAATCGAATTCGTATTTTTGATGCAAAACATCTTTAAAATGCATGAAACGTCGAGATTTTATGTTATCTCGAAAATTTTTTTTTGTAAAAATCGACTTTTTGGGACTTTGCCGATTTTGCACCTTTTTGCCTTTCTCATATAGAAAGGTTCACTCTGAAAAACGTCAACCTAATCCCGGCCCGGAGGGCCGGGTGTCATATCCCATTCGACTCAGTTCGTCGAGATCGGAAAAAGTCTGTATGTGTGTGTGTATGTGTGTGTATGTGTGTGTATGTGTGTGTGTATGTGTGTGTGTGTGTATGTATGTGCGTATGTGTCAAATAATGTCACTCATTTTTCTCAGTGATGGCTGGACCGATTTGCCCAAACTTAGTCTCAAATGAAAGGTGCAACCTTCCCATCGGCTGCTATTGAATTTTGGATCGATCGGAATTCTGGTTCCGGAATTACGGGTTTCAGAGTACGGCCACACAGAAATTTCTCATATAAACTATAGGAAAAATTAAAAATAGAATTTTTATTTTTGATGCTAAATGTGTTCAAGGTGCATGAAACGTCGAGATTTGATGCAAACTCGAAAAAAAAATTTGACTACGATTCACTTTTTTGGATTTTGGCACATTTTTGCCTTTCTCATATAGAAAGGTTATGCAATCACTCTGAAAAACGTCAACCTAATCCCGGCCAATTTTTTTTTTCGACTCGTTTAGGGTTTCTGGATTTTAACAGAGGCGTAGTTGATGGTTTACGGAGAGGGGTTACACCCCCCCTCTACTGTTCGCGCCCCTCCTTTAAAAATCTCCTTAAATCACCCCTCAGACCACCACCCCATCCAGCCCTCATACCCCTCCCTTTCAACCCCGTCATCTTTAAACCACCACTGTATCACAAAGCATACCAATTTAAGCTGGGGAGTCGTTCGTTCATGGGACTTTCGCCCTCTTCACATACCCAGCCCCGCATGACAAAATGAGTTAGCAAGCAGATAACATTGATCTAATGCTGATTAGGCTAATGGAGTATGATATTTTTTTGTTTCAAGTGTTTCACCGTCGACACGTAGCTCATCAAGTTCGTGGCTGGCATGCCATTGTGTATAAGTGCAAAGTGTACTAAGAATGTAATGGACATTTTCACAATTATGTTGAACATAAAAAGCCTCCGTGCCATAGTTTAGAGAAATGAGAAAGGCACAATTGCACCGCTAGGTGGATTAAAACAGGTTTTTCAGTTCAATATTACCGTGGCTGTTTTTTCTTCTTCAAAATTTTTGATTTATTTTCCTGTATATAGTTGTCATGTGATGTACAATAATAAAATGTAACGTATGCATTTAAAAGCTTTTAATGAATATAAACAACGCACACATTCTCGTGATTCATGATTGAGAAAGGAACAATTGCACCGCTAGGTGGATTAAAATAGGTTTTGCCTTTCTCATATAGAAAGGTTATGCAATCACTCTGAAAAACGCCAACCTAATCCCGGCCCGGAGGGCCGAGTGTCATATCCCATTCGACTCAGTTCGTCGAGATCGGAAAAAGTCTGTATGTGTGTGTGTATGTGTGTATGTATGTGTGTGTGTGTGTATGTGTGTGTGTATGTGTGTGTGTGTGTGTGTATGTGCGTATGTGTCAAATAATGGCAACCTTCCCATCGGCTGCTATTGAATTTTGGATCGATCGGAATTCTGGTTCCGGAATTACGGGTTTCAGAGTGCGGCCACACAGAAATTTCTCATAAAAACTATAGGAAAAATTAAAAATAGAATTTTTATTTTTGATGCTAAATGTATTCAAGGTGCATAAAACGTCGAGATTTGATGCAAACACGAAAAAAAATTGACGAAGATTCAC